>NW_019392942.1:0-85521 GCF_000648675.2 Cimex lectularius | reverse complement strand
AAGGTTTTTAGTTGAGATAAAAAAGTCAATGGCACGAGCGGGATTCGAACCCACGATCTTCGGCTAGATACGCCGCTGCTCTACCGCTTGAGCAGCGGCGTATCTAGCCGAAGATCGTGGGTTCGAATCCCGCTCGTGCCATTGACTTTTTTATCTCAACTTATTTATTTATTTACTTACGTACTTATTTAATTATAAATTAATTTATGTAATTTTGTTAATATATGAAGAAACGAGAACAAAATTGTGCGACCAATTTTTTTCTAAATCTACATTTAAAAAATCATAAAATTAGTTAAAGTTCGTACCTCTTTCCGATGGAAACACGTTATATATTATTGTTTAGGTAAATTCAAAAACAGTTTTAGTTCCAGAAGATTTTCTTTATTTATAGAAAACGCCTTTCATTCACTTTGTGAGCATCAGAAAAATCACAAAAAACACAGAAAAGAACAGTTCGTTTTTGTGCTTTTCTATTCTGTTTTGTCCAAAGAAAGCTGATGGTCACAAGATGAATGAAAGGGATCTTCCATAAATAAAAAATTCTGCTGGAAGTAAAAGCGTTTTTCAATTTTCCTAAGTTTTCTTAGAGTTCTAATTCATAGAATTAACGAAAGATTGATTCAATATAATTTCGGTAATAATAATAATTTATATTCAGCACCTGTTAGTGATTAAACAGAGTGAAAAATTTAGCCCTGTTTTTTAAAAAACAAAATTATTATTTTGAAAGCTAATATCAATTATATCGAGATAATTTTTTGGTGTTTAGACTATAAATAAATTTCTTATTTTCGTGTAAAACTGAGAAAATACACTCACAGCGAGAACTGTCGGTCTATCGAGAACCTTCATTCAAGGAGCACTAATGTACACAGCAAAATTTCAAAACTGTACGAACAATACCTCATCGTTATTATTATAAACAAAACTGCTTATAAATTTCCAAGAAGTTCCATGTTTAATTTATGTTGGCAAAACATTCCCATGTATGTAAATATTGCGCAAGAATTTCGCTTGCTCAAGATGTATTTTTTAAATAGCCAGAACCCCTCCCACCATTTGACAAAGAAATTTTGCGTTGACTCGGCGAAAAAAAATAAAATATATTTTTGGAACTTACCAAGGCTTTCATGATTGCTCCGGTTTCGTCCGAACACTGTCGACCCTCCGGTTGTCGATGGCCCATATATTATACCACCACCACTCTAAAACTGATACCATTCTGCTTCAATTAAGCATTCACACCGTCCCATCAAGTTATATAATTTTATTGAATGTTTTGCACGATATAATTTCGATTTCTATTCATAACGCAATATTATTTTTAATGGCGTTACAGTTGTTGAAGGTAAGGTGGCCCCTAAATCTAAATAGCCAGTTACAAAAAAGGTAAGAATCCCATGTAAACACGGCTGGTTACTGGCTCTTTTTTTTAACTAGACAATCATACTAAAACATTATCAAAGCTGAATTATAGCCACTTGACTGGATCCTCAGTTTTTAACAATAAATTTTTAAAAAATCAATTCATTCGTAATATTTAGAATTTTTTTGTATTACCATTTTTTAAAGAGGTATTTTAATAGAATTACCTTCTGTTGGAGAGGATTTCTTCTTTTTTTCGTATAGGGTTGTTTTTGCAATTATTTTTTCTTACCTCACGCCTGGACTAAGTCCCCAATATTTTTTTTGTCTAGTAACCCTAGATTCCAGTTCTTTCTATTTAAGACCCTAAATCTTAATAGCCAATTGCAAAAAAGGTAAGAATCCCATGTAAACACGACTGGTTACTGGCTCTTTTTTTTAACTGGACAATCATACTAAAACATTATCAAAGCTCAATTATAGCCACTTGACTGGATCCTCAGTTTTTAACAATAAATTTTTAAAAAATCAATTCATTCGTAATATTTAGAATTTTTTTGTATTACCATTTTTTAAAGAGGTATTTTAATAGAATTACCTTCTGTTGGAGAGGATTTCTTCTTTTTTTCGTATAGGGTTGTTTTTGCAATTATTTTTTCTTACCTCACGCCTGGACTAAGTCCCCAATATTTTTTTTGTCTAGTAACCCTAGATTCCAGTTCTTTCTATTTAAGACCCTAAATCTTAATAGCCAATTGCAAAAAAGGTAAGAATCCCATGTAAACACGACTGGTTACTGGCTCTTTTTTTTAACTGGACAATCATACTAAATCATTATCAAAGCTGAATTGCTATTTGACTGGATCCTCAGTTTTTATCGATAAATAAAAAAAATCAATTCATTCCTAATATTTGGAATTTTTTTGATATTACCATTTTTTAAAGAGGTATTTTTATATTTTCGAATCCCGCACTATGTTTTACAGATGGCTCAAAAAATGATGTAGGGACAGGCGCTGCCTTTTTCACTTATAATAATAATGCACAATATATGTTTACCCTACCACCTATGTGTAGCAACTACACTGCTGAGATTATAGCAATAGCAAAGTGCTTCACTACATTAGCCTCATCCAGGGAAACGATTGTCATCTGTACTGACTCTTTGACGGCGCTATTGGCCCTTAAAAAAACTTTTCTGTACATCCATTGGTACAAGACATCCTATTTACTATTGAATCTCTGCAAAATCAGGGAAATAGAGTAGATTTCATGTGGATACCTGGACACTGCGGAATATTTGGCATTGAGAAGGTGGATTTGGCAAAGCAGGCCGTCCTTAATGGAGTTAAAATTGCAAAAACACCAAAATCCGATGTGACAGCTTGGCATAAAAGAAAGTCTTGGCAGTTATGGCAAATAGAGTGGGAAACGACTTCTAATGTCAAACTTAAGGAGATAAAAAACAGTGTAAAACCTTGGGCCTCATCTCATAGAGGTTCCAGGCACGAAGAAGTTGTCCTTGCTAGGCTCAGAATTGGTCACTCATTCTTATCTCATGGCAAGAAAAGAGACTCCGCTTTGTGATGTTTGCACAGAAAGAATAACAGTTAAACACATTTTGACAAATTGCAAAAAATATGTAGAAGAAAGACATCGGTTGGAAATTCCAACCAACATCAAAGACTCGCTTGGCGATGACTTCGACCAAATAGACAAACTAGTAACTTTCCTTAAAAAAACTAAACTAATTTCGGAAATATGAAGATAAAATGATATAATAATTTAATGCAAAATCATTCAAGTTCAGTATGCAATAATCTGTAATCCACTCAATGTTGGCAGGTGTCTTGGGATGAGGTTTGGGTGTCCATCTGGTAATAAATACAGATTTCGAAGTGCGGTGTCGATGAACGATGGGTTCAGGATGACAGATCAATGGACGAAGGAGATTCGAAGACCCTGCGGTGAAATTCCAGATGTCCTTTAAGCGAAGATCAAATGAAGTTACTTTTCTGTTAGTCAATTACCAAGGTTTTCTGCCATTGATCCTCACCGAAGTGGCTGAGTCGAGGACAGGCGATACCAATTTCTCGGGACGATGAGTATCGACAAAGTTCTTTCCTTTTTCCGAAGACGAACGAACGAAAAAAAATGAAAAAGGGTGAAGCCGAAAAAATGGAGTAGAATGGGTGAAATTGGTGCCCAGGAATGGGATCTAACGAACGGAAAATGAGGGAAATGTATTATTTATTTTTCTGTCTCTCTTTTCCTCTCAATTTTTTCCTGTTTGTATATCTGTTTGTTTTTCTTCTTCGGTACATTTTAACTTGGTTTGTCCTTTCGTTTGCCTCCCTCTTTCATTTTCCGGCTCTCTATTTTTTCTTGGTTTTTCTGTCTCTTTTTCTCTCTCTATTTTCTTGGTTTGTCTAACTTTCTCGCTCTTTTTCTTTTTCTTTCTCGGTTTTTCTGTCCGTTTGCCTCTATCTTTCCTCCATTCTTTCTTGTTTTTCTGTCTGTTTTTCTTTCTCTTTTCTCCCTGCTTTCTTGGTTTGTTTGTCTGTTTGACTCTCTCATTCGCGCCTGTTATCCTTGTTTTTTGTCTGTTTTCTCTCCCTTTTCTGCATTCTTCCTTGGTTTGTTTCGGTCTGCTTTTCTCTCTCTTTTCTCTCTCTCTTTTCTCCCTCTCTTGGTATGTTTGTCTGTTTGTCCCTCTCATTCCCTCCAGCCATTCTTGTTTTCTGTCTGCTTTCTCTATCTTTTTCTTCATCCTTTCTTGGTTTATCTGTCTGTTTGTCTCTCTTTTTTCTCCAATCTTTCTTGGTTTGTTTTTGATTTGCCAGTCCGCCTCTGTGTTATTTCACTTTGTATCTTTCTGTCTCCACTCACTGAATCTCTCCCTTTTCTCTCGCCCTCTCTCACTTTTTCTCCTTCTTTTTCTCTTCCTTTATGTTTAAATTTAACAAATATATGTAGGATGTGAAAAAAGTGAATTTATACAATGCAAAAATATTTTTTTATAAAAAAAAATACTTTGATTGAATATAAAAATATATTTTTGCATAGTATAAATTCACTTTTTCCACTTCCTACATGTATTTGTTAAATTTAAACAATGTTTGTAAATCCCAGGTTCTGAAGATGATCTTAATAAAGATCGCAACGTTGGCACGATAAAGGAAATGTTTTTCTGAAACCTACATCACACCAGACCGCATCTCACGATTTTCGAATAATCAATGTAAACAATGTTACACAATGTTTTTTTATTAACTGTATTATCAAAATTACTTGAAACTGCTTTGCAAAATTACCTATTTGATTGCGTTCATGTTGAATGCATTTCACTCCTTATAAATGTAGCGACAATGCATTTCTCACGGTGCACGTGCGCGACAAGTCGGAATGAATCGCTTTCCGGGATGTCAAAATTGATTCAGAAATGCAAATCGTATTTACTTTCACCCCTTGCTCATTGTCAGTCGAGACGAGGGGCATTACGAACAAATAGTCGCGGATCGGGTGCCAAGTGTGCCAATGATCGGCCCGATCCCCATTTCGATAATGGGTATCGTTACGTTTAGTTTCATTCACGCAATGCTTATTTTTGGACAGATATGTTGAAATGTTAGAAGATAGGTCACTTCTTTTATGGGAACGTATTTAACTCTAATTGAAACTGGAATTTACAAATCAGGCTCATAGAAGTCCATTTTGTTTTTCTAAAGACAGAAAATTTCAATGTCAACACCGAATCCGAATAAACCCCTTTTTCTTAGAATACATTTTTATTTAATTTTTATTATTAATTACAATCTTCTGAAAGAATACATTTAGAACAACAATGTACATAGAGTTTGTTAAGTGAATGTATTTATTGGCGTGAATGTGTAGTATAAGCTGATGGCACAGTATTGAGTATTCATCGTCCCTCAGTTAGGTTAGTTGTACAACAGGTCTTAAATGTGATGGAAGAATATCGAGTACACCACTCTAATTCATGAATGGTATGATAGGAAAGGATGCATTTAAGAATGAGTGGGTTTGGATTTAAAAGATTTGGTTTTGAAATGACCTAGCTGTTGACAGCACCGCCCAACCTCGGTGGCTGAACGGATGAGAGTAGTCCGGCCTGCGGATTGCTAACATCCGAGATTTCCGATGCCTGCTGATAATTTATTGTAATCAAAAGATGTGTAATTGCCAGTGGACTGCGAGAAGTGATAGGCTCAACTCAGTACACGTCTCTCATGTGCAAATTTGAGCTTACATAAATCCAAGCTGACACATCAACTCGTGATTTGAGGGGTTGTAAAAAAAATAAACAAGGGCTTCACCTTTTGACTCACCCAATTTAAAACCCTCATATCCTTGATCTCCTATCGTAAATGAATCACATAAGCAAAATCAGTAGTTGGATTGTCATATAAGCTAATTGTTGGCTGAATATATAATCGTTAGCAATTTGTTCCTTGCTGAAACAACGAATGGTGATATGGTGATTAGTGACCGTTAATAGATAATTATTCACTTTGAGCCCTGAAGATGATCTCAATGAAGATCGAAACGTTGGCAAGATAAAGAAAATGTTTTTCGGAAACCTACGTCACACCAGACCACATCTCACGTTTTCTGAATAAGAATTGAATAATGTGATTTGTTAAAATACCGAAATTAAAACCTCTGGCGGTCCAAAATGATCGGGAAAGGCCGAATTACAGGTTCATCCTGCAGACAGGAGGAAAACTCGCGAAAGTACGTAAAGTTCTGTACATATTTCATTTACGTCTAATTAAATTTGTAAAAAAGTTAAAATCAAATGTGTGATTAGTGGGCACTCTCAACACGACACGCAAGAATGGCACACTTACGCAGAAAACAAACACTTTGAGCCCTGAAGATGATCTCAATAAAGATCGAAACGTTGGCACAATAAAGAAAATGTTTTTCTGAAAACTACATCACACCAGACCGCATCTCACGATTTCTGAATAGTTAAAATCAAAGATCACTTTTAGAAAAATTTAGATCACATTTAGCCTGTCTAGTAAAACTGAATTTGAACTAAGTTGAAAGCCAAACGAAGTGTGTTCCCAGTCTTTGGCCAAATAGTTAATTTCTATTTCTCTAAGCTTTCTAGGTACAGTCAGGATGTTAAATTGTACATAATAGTTTCTATAGCCCAACCCTTTCAATATTCTTATATCCTTCTTTTGCTGTTTAAAAATCATAAGGGCGGAATTTGAATGATCCCAGACTTCAATTGCATAACCAATACAATTTTGAAAGTTGGCATGGTAAACTGCAATCGCCATTCTCAAAGAAACGCATTTTGCCAAGCTACGGAGTTTGGCCTAAATTATATTAGTCTTGTACTAGGAATGTCAGTCGCGCGATATTATAATACAAAAAATTTATTTGTACAGATTTCCTCGGAAGTCGTTATCAAAAGGTTTTATAACGCTAGAATCACGACAATGAGGTCAAATCCAATATTAGACCATTTTCTGACCTACTTTGCTTATAGAATGTTTGTTAAAATATGCAAAACTTCAGTATTTTCTTGATTTATCTTTTTAAATGATGTCATATTAGAATATTCTGCGTTAACCAACAATAAAGTTAATCTTCCAATTAATTAATCTTTATGTAAGGTATTGGTTGAGATAAAAAAGTCTGTCACGAGCGAGTTTCGAACTCACGACCTTCCGCTATATACGCCGCTGCTCTACCACTTGAGCTATCGTGACTTCGATCCACTCGGGATTAACTTCCCATCCCAACCTCACCTTTTGAATTTTTCCTCCTTTTTTACATTTTTCAACTTAAATACAGATTAATTAATTGAAAGCTATTATTTGGTCAAGCGGACCACGAAAAATAACGAATTTAATAAAATTAATACCCGAAATATAATAAAAATTAAATTACCGGACGCCAGAAAGACGGTAATACGGTTCCCTAATATTTCATATTTGCCCGTTTTTTGATATATATCATCAGCTGAGTATGACTTTCTGTGAATATTTTATACATATCATTAGTTAAAATGATGTATAGTATGGGGCCTAGTATAAAACCTTGTGGCACACCGTAAGCAACTTTTTGTTCATTTGAAACATTGTTTTTAAAGCTAATTAATAAAAAAAAAAGCATCACTGTTAAAGTTATACAATATTTTCAGCTTCTTCAATAATAGTTGAATAAAGATGAGATGATGAATCGACCTGCTACTAAACACGTGGAAAAATGATCTTGGGTGAGGTCACAACGGAACGACAATTCTTTCGTTTTTTGCCGAGCTTTCGACGGTTACATCGTCATTATCAAGGTTTGTTTATTATGGGAAAACATAGAAGTTAGAAATGTTGTAAAATTTAGAAACAATTATATTATCTTACTCTAGGGGCGTCGGTGGCCGCAACGGTTTAGGCACACGGCGCTCATCACTGTAAGACCATTATTTACCACCCTGCCAAATTTCATTGTTATGCGGTCAGAAATGCGACCGTTAGAGAGCTCTAGATTTTTGAAAGAATTCTATCTAAAATTAAACGTCAACATACAGGTTTCTTGATATCAAATGGAGTGATCGAATATCGAACCGGCAGACAAAAAAGCCAAAGCGTGACAAGTTTGGAAACTGATTTAATTTAGCGAAAGTTTATCAGAGGTAACAGATCAAGGTTTGTACAATCCTGAAAAATAAGCCTCTTCGCTTAATTAAGGCTAAATTAAGACATATCACCTACAACATATAACATCTTCACTTGGCTCCAGGGGTGAGGGTAATTTCCCTTTTACACCCCCCTTGGTCGGGTCCGCCACTGGTTTGATCTAGGGGTGTGATATATTTTTTTTCGTTTTGAGGGTTCATAGATTGGCACATATCATTGTTAAAACATTCAAATATTGATTGAAAAATGGATACACTCAACTACAATTATTTTATAAAATAAACCCGTATGTTTGTGGAATAACGGATTTTGGAGAGAAACGTTGTGGAATCGTTTACAAAATGTTATTCTTATGATTTAATTTTTTTTTATTTTGATAGGCATTTTATTTTTAAAAAAGTCTGTAATTTCTGTTTAAGCATCAAGCTTTAAAACTTTACCACATTCCAGAAAGTTTTCAAGGTATAGTGAATGTTTTTCGGAAGAACAAATGATTTTCTTACTATTTTATATTTTAACTCTTCTTTTACTCGATGAACTTGCATTTTGATACGTATTCCTTTTTCAGAAGAGTCTGTATTTTTGTTTAAGCATCAAGCTTTAACATTTTACCGTATTTCAGCTACTTGTTAACGTCATTTATTTATTTGAAGTGTGATCCAAAAGATGCTACTTTTTGTTTTTTTCTTTCTTTCTTTCTGGTTTTGTTGGTATACTATGAATTGTTTGTTATTAAATAGAAGATCGTTAATTTTGCAACAACTCAAAATTATGACAAATTTTACACCCTTTTTTATATGTAGCATTTTTTTTTACACGCCTGAATTTTTTCATTAAGGTCAAATTTTTCCAGTTTCCGCCTAATTTACGTCATAAAGTCATTACAGTTTTGCAGAAGAAAGTTCATAGAAGACGTTTTTGATTTTTATACAGAATATGTATGTAAAAAATACATACAAAAACCTACATATATAATTTATCAGAACACCTAATTTTCAACAAATTATTTGAAAACTTATTATTATTATTATTTTTTTTTTTTTACGAGGGTTCGCAGAGGTTATATTAACCCTCGGGGTGCCGGTAGTTTTGAATGAAAGCCCATTTGAAAGTATGCCGGGTTCGAACCCGGGACCTTTTCCTTACAGGATGAACGCCGTGTCAACGACTAAAACTGTGATATATCTTTAATAATCCGAGTGATTTAGTCATAAAGTTTTATGTAACTCATAGTTTTTTTATTGTTTATTTGGATTAAATAATACCATTTATTAGAAATTAAAATTTATTTTGCATTGTATAAATTCCCTTTTTTCCACATCCTACATGTATTAAATGTAAACAATGTTTGTAAATCCCAGGCCATGAAGATGATCTTAAGAAAGAGCGAAACGTTGGCACGATAAAGAAAATGTTTTTTTGAAACCTACATCACACCAGACCGCATCTCAAATTTCTCAATAATTAGAAATTAAATATTACTGTTGTTAACCATTACGCAGCTCTCCTTTCATGACGTATCCTTACGGAGCTTTGACGAAGGGCGTAACCTCCTCGGCAGAAACAACAATAACAAGAAAACAACAACAACCGTGTACAAACAACCGTCTCCGGAGATGCCGAAGAGGAAGCATCCTATCGACGATCCTCTCGAATTCCTCAACGAAGTGAGGAGGATCGACAAGAACTCCCTCGATTCGGACGAAGAGGACAACGACAGCGACGCAGATGAAAATTACAGGCTGAAAGATGAGGACATAGAAGGTAAAAAAATTAAATTATTATACTTCCTTTTTTTTTTTACTAGAAAATTTTCGTTTTTAGGCCAGGAAGACGGAAACGTCGGATTGGAAGGCGGCGTGCAGATCACACCGTTCAACATGAAAGAGGAAATGGAGGAAGGACACTTTGATAACAACGGCATGTACCATTGGAAAAAAGAAAAGGTCGCTAAAGATAACTGGCTCGAGAATATCGATTGGATCAAGGTTAAGCCCAGATTAATTTTTTTTACACAATTCTCAATTTTTGGATAATAAGCAAGCCGTATTAGCCAAAACAAGATAGGTGTTCTGCGAGTCGGTGAACTCATGCCGAACTTGGGTCTTCACCAAAGGTTTGTTCTACTGTTCAAATGCGTTTCATCATTGCGCCATCTTCATTGAGGAACTGTTGAAGGAACACTTCCAAATAAAAACTGTCTGGAATGGTGTGTGTGGTGTTTAGTGTCCGTTGATGATTATTTGGAGATCGTGAGATGTGGTCTGGTGTGACATAGATTTAGAAAAAAAAAAGAATTACGAGACCTAGGAGGCCTCTGGCCTCTCCCTGATAGATCAGGGGAGTCACCCACCTTGGTGCCTGAGCGACTCCAAGGTTGGGTTCTAGTCAGGCGCCATCGACTTCTTTGGTCATTTTCGCGCCCTTATGTTCCCTAAAACTATTCGTGTAGAAAAACATTTTCTATATCTTGCCAATGTTTCAATCTTTGAGATCATCTTCAGGGCCTGGGATTTATAAAAATTATACAAATACATGTAGGATGTGAAAAAATGAATTTATACAATGCTAGAAAATTCAGACTCAATTGTAACTCTCTCAACTCATTTGTACTCACTCGAAGTGTTTGTTTTCTGTGTAGATATGTTATTATTGTGTGTCGTGTTGAGAGTGCCAGTGAGATATTGATCTTTTATGTCTATATATTTTGAAGGAGAAGAAAGTAGGGATAGAAATACATTTTTTGCTAAAGTTAATCGTTTCCAAATTAAAAGGGTGGAATATAGTTGATAAAATTAAACTTTTGTGCTATTTGGTACAGTTCAAAAGTCTTATTTTGTAATAGTGTAAATGACTTTCTATAGTTGTAAGTAGGCAATAATGAAACAATCAATCAAATCAATTATCAAATGTAATAATGTTGTAATAAACCTTAAAAAATAATTATAAGTTAAAATTCAAGTTGTTATTAATGGTTGCAGTGATTTTTCTCTAAGGGCAACAAATCAACTTGATTTTTTTTTAAATTTGATTATCAACTTCGATAGTCCTTAATTCTAAAAGTATTATCTTTATCCAAAAAATAGTCTTATACAAACCCCAAGTTAATTTTGGCAAGAAATCTTTTTTGGGAAATGGTAACAGATTTAACATAACTTTCTCATCCAACGAGGAAATGACGCTGTTATTTTAAACGAGAGTTTATTTTATGCCACTTTTACTGAAAGAAAATTTTTCATAGGACCGACCATTTCTGAGTTATGCCTGATTTTTTCTGTTGATGTTTATATACGTTGGATTTTGAAGGGGTGGAAAAGGAAGTAGGGTTAGAAAAACATTTTTGTATAAGGAGTCAGCTTCTTTGAGGTTCAATTTAATTTATACAATGCTAGAAAATTTTAGGTTAAAAAAAAGAAGTTATACAGTGATAGAAAATTTTAGATTAAAAAAAGTGAATTTATACAATGCTAGAAAATTTTAGGTTAAAAAAAATAAATTTATACAATGTTAGAATATTTTAGATTAAAAAAAACTGAATTTATACAATGCTAGAAAATTTTAGATTAAACAAAATAAAAAAAGTGAATTTATACAACACTAGAAAATTTTAGGTTAAAAAAAAAATTTATACAATGTTAGAATATTTTAGATTAAAAAAACTGAATTTATACAATGCTAGAAAATTTTAGATTAAACAAAGGAAAAAACTGAATTTATACAATGCTAGAAAAATTTAGGTTAAAAAAATGAAGTTATACAATGCAAAAAATTTTTAGATTCAATCAAAGTATTTGTAGAAAACCTACATCACACCAGACCGCATCACACAATCTCCAAATAATCATTAACAGGGCACTGCCACTTAAGAAGGCACATGCACCGGATAGGGAGTACAGACAGAAGATATTGCCAGAAAGAGGAGGAGACAGCATAACATATTTTATGCTTCTGTGAAGGAGCCACTGGCAGGCTACGGAGGTAGATTAACAATCTGAAACTGGCCAGTGGGTTATAAAAAACAGGGGAGCACAATAGATCTATTGAGGTCGAGGTGCAGTAGGCCCTGTGGCCACCTCTTTTATCCCTATCCTCTATCCTATCCTACCTCAGGATGATGCTTGATATGAAATTAAAAAATTATTTCCCATTCTGTCAAGAGACTTTTCTGTCTGATAAACCAGCCATCTGCAAATAATAAATTATAAACCACAACAGTTAGACCCCTGGTCATACATATTTAGATTAGGTATTTTTATTGAAGGAACAGTATGGGATTTATAAAATTATAATAATTGAAGGATCATATTTTTACTTGTTATTATAAGACTAGTTGAAATTTACATGAAACAATAATATTATTTCTTTTAAGGTCAAACAAGGTGAAACAGATAAAAATGTGAACAAATCATTAGGAAGCGATGACGAAATGCTCGACACAGTCGACACAAATTTACTTTATAAAGAAATCTTAGGGTTTCTACAACCGAAAGAAAGCATCGCAAAGGCTCTAAAGAGATTAGGTATGTTGTTTCAGGAGAAATGCAAAGTTAAAACTGAAATTTTGTCTTTTCAATTTAAATTTTTTTTCCAGGCGGGCAGAAAAGTCTTTCTGCCTCGGAAAGGCTTAAGCTGAAAAAAGCTGGCAAATTGCCCCAACCGACTTCGAACGATGACATAGAGAAAGTTACCAAATTGACAGAATTGGCAAACAAAATTTTAACCCATTCAGGAAACATGGACATTTATCAGGAGACGTACGAATACATTCAGGATAAGGTGGGTTTATCAAGATGAATCAATAAAAAAAGCAGATTTTTAATTTTATTTAAAAACAGCTTAATGCTTCGAGTTCTAAAATAAAAAGTGATGGACTTGACATGTACGCCGATGATTTCGGCGAGAAAGAAAAAGAAAGGCTTACAGACGGAGGTGCCGAGGAGAAAAAAGAATCTAACTTTCAGCCGGAAGGTGAGTCGTCAAATTTTCTGGTTTTTCTCCTAACATTCAATGTTTTTACTTATCTAGGAAGCGTAATGATGTGGGAGTACAAAAGAGGCGAAGACAGTAATGACATAAAAGGTCCGTTCACGTCAGAACAGATGGACAAATGGTCGCAAACGGGCCATTTTGGAAACGGAGTCTTAGTTCGGAAATGCGGCACGGAACAGTTCTACTCTTCTAACAGAATAGACTTTGATCTCTATGTTTAAATGCTTCTGTTTAGTATGTTTGATATTTTAATCATGTACATTATTAAAATTTATTAATAAAACAATAAAAATATTAAGTCTTTTTGTCAAACCTACTTGACCACATCCCATCTGATTTATTAAAGGGTGATCCTTATCTTATAAAAGACCTGCACTTGAAAAAAATTTTTGAAGAGATTTATGAATCATTTGAGATTGTTTGTTTAGATAAAGTTAATCCCTTGAATCATAATGCTTAGTTTATCACAGTAATATCACTTATAAACATATAATTCGATTGTTTTTGATTTGATCATTTGGACTGCCTACCCTCGCTGGGTTTGTCTGTTAGATGCATTTTGGTATTTCGCTATGTTCAAAGTTTGGAGTCTATAATTTAAGTGGCCTTTTTTTTAAGTATCTTTTACAGTCATGAAAAAATATTAAATGCAGTAAGTAAAATTTAAGAATGGTGACATCATGCTGATAAAATACAAACAATTAGCTCTTCAGAAATTTAAATGATGGATTCTTCCAGATTTCAGGGCTAAAATTTTTAACCTGAGATTCTCAAATGATAGAGACAATACTCATAAAATGTAAGATTTAGCTGACATAACAATGAGGTTCTCTGGAGGATCATAAGGGATTATGATATACCACAGATAGCAGCAACATTTTTTCTAAATAATCGACCGCATAAATGCTCATTGCACAAAAAGTTAATATGCTCCTTGCCCAGTATTACCTGATGCTTGTGGTAATTGGCCTGAACCCTGGAACATTGGTTCTACAGTTTGACCAATTCAGTATGATCAATTGGATTTATTAAAAAAGAAAATAAAAAAAGACGCTTTTATTGAACGTCTCATTCTTGTTTATTATTACACCTACAGTGTTTTATCCTTCCTTCAAGCACATGTTTTAAGTACTCGCCTCATGATCATCTTGCTTGTAAAGTATTTCATGTTAAAAATTATGGCTTAACATTTAAACAGCCATTTAGATAGTGTGGAAAAGGACGCAGACCAATTTTAGAATAAATCATGAGACTTCATGGGGTGTGTGCGGGTGATGAACCTGTAGTTTGTAGCACTTTTGATTGATGACATCACTGGGTGACCTCTACAGCACTTTTGCATGTTATATTTTTGATTAACGACTCTACATGGAGACTTTCATTCAAGTCCTTCACCCATGTATCCTCTGCAGCACTTTTGATTCATGGCACTACTAGATAACTGTCGTTCAAGTCATTCATGCCATATAACCTCTGCAGGACTTCTGCTAGTTATATTTTTTATTGATGACACCACTGAGTGACTATAGTTCAAGTCATTCACGACATATAACCTCTGCAGGACTTCTGCTAGTTATATTTTTTATTGATGACACCACTGAGTGACTATCGTTCAAGTTTCACGCCACGTAACGTCTTGTAATATTTTTGCCTGTTATTATATTTTTGATTAACGACTCTACTGGGAGACTTTCATTCAAGTCCTTCACCTGTTAACCTCTACAGCACTTTTGATTGATGGCACCACTAGGTAAATGTCGTTCAAGTCATTCATGACATATAACCTCTGCAGCTTGTTTGCTTGCTATATTTTTTATTGATGACACCACTGAGTGACTTTCATTCAAGTCATTCACACCATGTAACGTCTTGTAATATTTTTGCAGTTATTATATTTTTGATTAATGACTCTACTGGGTGACTTTCATCCATGTATCCTCTGCAGCACTTTTGATTGATGGCATCACTAGGTAAATGTCGTTCAAGTCATTCATGACATATAACCTCTGCAGCTTGTTTGGTAGTTATATTTTGTATTGATGACACCACGTAGTGACTATCGTTCAAGTCATTCACGCCATGTAACGTCTTGTAATATTTTGCATGTTATTGTATTTTTGATTAACAACACTACTGGGTGACTTTCATTCAAGTCCTTCACCCATGTAACTTCTGCAGCACTTTGCAAGTTATACTTTTGATTGATGTCACCACTGAGTGGCTATCGTTCAAGTCATTCATGCCATGTAACGTCTTGTAATATTTTTGCATATTATATTTTTGATTAACAACACTACTGGGTGACTTTCATTCAAGTCCTTCACCCCATGTAACTCTGTAGCAATTTTGCTTGTTATATCCTTGATTAATGACACCACTGGGTGACTGGCGTAGAAGTCATTTATGCTTTGTCACCTTATGTATATTTGCAAAGATACTTTTTTGTAAGGTCTTGGTTGAGATGGCAAAGCTACTATCATAAGAGGGATTCCAACTCATGACCTTTGGCAAATGAGATGTAGTATGTGTCCGAGTGGATCAAAGTCACAATAGCTCAAGTGATTAGAGACGTATTGAGCCAAAGGTCATGGGTTCAAATCCCGCATGTGACACTAGCATTTCAACCAAAGCCTTAGATAAAAATTATAAATAATTAAAATTATTAATATCATCAATTGTGACTAGTAAATACATATATTGATAAGTACATCTATAAACTTTAGCTATTTGTTCAACAGACCAATACCCCATAAATAATATTTTATACTATACATATTCCCTTTTAATATAGAAAATCAGGATTTAGGCCAATTTGATAGAAAATTAAGTGGAGTCTGTTGGTGGACAAAATCCCACATAATTTTTCGTGTCAATTAAAGCTATGCAGTACGGCACAACTAAAATGTAAAAATTAATTAGAATAAAGTTATATTTTGGAAAAAATACTCTTCTGTTTTCAAGAAATATCCTTTGTGAGATTTCATCCTGTCGTCTGCAGGGTGATGAACTTGTAATCTGTCGTTACTGATAATTTTGGTCTGTGTATTCTTACTAGTCGGCAAAATGTCAAAAATGTCTGAAAGCCAACCAAACAAAAGATTTATACCAAAATTATTGGTTATATATACAAATATATAGTATATTATATACAAATTACAAATTTTTATTTTATCGTAAATGTCTTTATTACATGCAAAGTGAAAAAAAAAAAAAAAACATTTTTCATATAAGAATACTAATAACAACAAATTCCAAGCTAATATCCCATGCCTTGCTCAATTTCCTGTAGTAATCAACGGATTGATAAGGAAACGATCCTAAATCGCAATTGAAAACTGTTGTGAAAGCTTCTGTCTCTCCAAATCCATCGAACACGAGTGACATAACACTTGAAGTGTTTTTTACTGGTTGGCTTACAACTGTTTAAATTTCGAAATTTATGGTCAGTTGTATATAACAACAATAATGACTACTTATATATTTAATTTATTTTTTACCATTGACTTTTGAATTTCTGTGGGAGGAATCCGGTTTTTAGTAGAAAAATAAATATAAAAAATTGTTAAGATGCATTTGTATTAGAGCAAAAAGACATAAGTGGTCTATCTTTATTTAAATTTACTGATAAATTATAGTCAAAGCAATAACTGTTAAATATTAAACGCAGAAAATGTTAGCCGTTCAAAAATTTTCTTTAAATTATTTTTTTATAAATTTAACATTTTTATTTATCAAAAACAATTTTTTATCAGAACAATATGCAATAACTTAAAAACAAAATAATCCTTTAGGATTTGTAACAAAACATTTTACAATTTGAGATATTTCGCATTAAAATGTAAATCTAGATTAGACGGATTAAGAAAAAATTATCGGATTAAGAGATGGTTGTTAAGAAGTACTTCATCTAGATTAATCAGCAAAAAAAAACTGTCTTATAAAAAGAAGGAATAAAGCAATACGTTCTTTAGTTTATAATCGACTGATGAACTTTTAAGTTATCCCAAGATGCAATATTTGATCATAGCAGGAATCCTCATCGCTTCCCTAGCCAGCGGTAATTATTACAAAATTTTTTTTTTACGATTAAATTTAAAATGACAATCCTGTCTAGTTTTGGGAGAGCAAGTGACATGGTCGAAAATAGCTCCATATTTTACAAATGACAACAAAGACTTTGTCTTATTCAACAACTCATACGGCGAACCGGTTTTCGTCTCTCTCCGGGTGGTAGAACAGAGTAAACCGATTAATTTATCTTTAGAAGGTCTCATAAAATACTACTTATATACATCGTAAGTATATCATTTTAAAAAACAATACCGATCTTAAAATGTTTACAAATATTTTTATCTTTATTTTTAAGGAAAAACTCACAGAAGTTTCAAGAACTGTGGAAAAATGATAAACCCTCTTTAACAACTTCAAATTTTGATGCGTCCAAGAAGACAATATTTGTTATTCATGGATATATGAACAATATTTATTCTGACAGCATACAATCGATTAAAAACAGTGAGTATAAAAAAAGTAAGAAAAAATTCTCATATTGATAAAAAATAATATTGTGTTTTTTTTAGATGTTTTAAAGCAGGAAGATATTAATGTGATAGGCGTCGACTGGAGTTTGATATCGGATCATTTATTCTACCACATTATAGCTGCTGAGGTGCCAGGCGTGGGTGCTCACGTCAGCGAGTTTGTTAGCTTCCTCATGAGTAATGGCCTGAAGTATAAGGACATCCATATGATCGGACACAGTCTCGGTGCACATGTTGCTTCCTTCGCCGCGAAAAATCTCAAAACTGGAAAGTTTGCAAGGCTTACAGGTGTGTTAATTAATTAATCTTTTATAAGGATAAATATAATCGTTTGAAGCTGTTTTGATTAATATGTTTCGACTTAATAATAACAACAAAATTTTAAATACTTGAAATGATTCTTATCGCTGTTTGCTAAATAATTTCTTTTAATCTGTCATGGATGTTCCTTGATGTTTGTTTAAAAAAATGGATGATGATTAGGTCAGTATCTATCAATAAATTGTACGAAGAAAAGAAATAAAATCAGGAATAAAATTCAAGCTAAAAATTTTTTTACTAAAAATATTGCAATTATTAAAAATAAAATAATGATAAAAAATTATTTTTGCAATTAAAAAAAAATTCAAACTTGCAATTTTTACCTTGCGTTGCACAACAGGAAGTATAAAGGAGGTAATGAATAAAACAGAAATAAAACAAGACTAATATATTGAATAAAAGCTTATTTAAATTTCTGTAAAATAAAAATATTTATTAATTATTCAGAAATCGTGAGATGCGTTCTGGTGTGATGTAGGTTTCAGAAAAACATTTTCTTTATCGTGCCAACGTTTCGGTCTTTATTGAGATCATCTTCAGGGCCTGGGATTTACAAACATTGTTTACATTTAACAAATACATTTAGGATGTAGAAAAGAGAATTTATACAATGCAAAATATATTTTTTATATTCAATCAAAGTATTTCTACTCACACAATGTTTGTAAATCCCAGGCCCTGAAGATGATCTCAATAAAGATTGAAACGTTGGCACGATAAAGAAAATGTTTTTCTGAAACCTACATCACACCAGACCGCATCTCACGATTTCTGAATAATTATTGATTAACGGTCACTAATCACCGCACAAAAATATTTATTGCGCTTTACAGGTCTTGATGCTGCATTACCTGGATTTGAGAAGACGACCCATGATCAAAGGCTTAACCCGGATGATGCTGAGTTTGTCGACTGCGTACACACTTGCGGTGGTGTTTTGGGATTTCTTGAACCTCTCTGCCAGGTCGATTTTTACGCCAATGGAGGGACTAATGTTCAACCCGGATGCCCATGGGCTGACTTTGGTAAAAAAAAATTAATGACACACCGATTATTTTATAGATTTGTATGAAATACTTTTTTTTTAAATTACTGTTTGTTTTAAAGGATCTTGCAGCCATGGTAGAGCTCATGAATATTTCGCCGAGTCAATTTTAAAAGATCATAAATTCCCATCTCTATCTTGCCCATCCTTACCAGGCACGACACACGTAAATTGCACTGCTGATGGTGCACTCATGGGCTACCCTGCGACAAACCGGTAATTTTCAATTAATTTAATTTAAAACAATTTAATATTTTATTTATCTTTTTATACAGTTACCTGGGGATTCATTATACGCAGACAAACTCATCGTATCCATACGCACTAGTTAAAATGGCCTGATGGTGAAAAGCAAATGAATACTCTCAACTAAAATTTTATTTGTACATTTTTGTATATTTCAAGTGATTTATAATTTATTGTGAACAATTTATAAATATATGGAGTTTTTTATACAGACAAAAGAGTTGGAATATAATTTAATCTTAATGAAAAACATAATTTTATACCATTAAGCAATTAATCTTGGATGGACTGCGTAATAAACCATGAGTTAACAGTTGGGTCTGTCAGATTTGTTTTGGCTATTCAACATCTTCAGTAGTGCATCGCTATGATTTCTGTGTAATTAATACTCTCACAGACTTATAAAAGAGACTTGACTACATAAAAATCACACAGACCCAAAGCTGAAAATGCTAAAAAGAATATAACATTTTGATTTGTTAGTGTGTAAGACATTTTGCCTTCTTCAATGGTGGGGTTGCCCAAACAAAACAATGATGAAAGTAGAATGATCAGACATGGCCAAGAATTATCTAAAATAAATATCAATAAAAAATTCATAAGAATCAAAGTTAATCAATAAGATGAAGTGGAGGTTAAAATGAACTTGCAATTAGGTCATTTCCTTTTTTTCTTAAATCTGACTAGTCAGTCTGCCAGATATTTTACCATTTCGCCATCTTCAGTGGTGTGTTTATCCCAAATCAGCAAGGATGTGACTGGAATGATACGAAATGACCTAAAATGATCAAGAATAATCCAAAACTTTTAATACAAAAATTCACAAAATCTAAAATAAAGAGCCAGTTGAAATCAAACACTACCAGGAAAAACTGACAAAAATGATTGATAACGACCTAAACATCTACCTAATCATTATATAAAATCTTTCCTGAGTTGTTTTTGACATTGATGAGCCCGTATTTAGGACTTGCTATACCAATCTGTCAGACAATTTATAATTTTGACATCTTCATAGTGGGTTCATCACAACACAAAAAGTATATGATGAGAATGATCAGAATCAACTCAGAATTATAAAGTATAAACCAAAAATCTAAATAATACAAAAACCCAAAACAATCTAAAATCAGCGCTGGGTTGAAATCAAGCAAAACGACAAAAGGCTGACCAAAATGGCTTGTAATTAACATTTTAAAACTATCTAATTTTTTAAAAAGTTATTCTCTGATTGATTATATTTTTTTTTTGAGGTCTTCCAGCCAAAATGACCAAAAATCAAAATAATACAAAAACTCACAACAATCTAAAATCAGTGCTAGGTTTAAATCAAGCACAATGATTACAGTTTGACCAAAATGGCTCATTTTACAGTAGGTAACGATGTAATTAAAATTTTAAAACTACCTAATTGTTTAAAAAATTATTCTCTGAACTTTTTTTTTGAGTTCTTAGGGGCATTGATCTTGCTATGCTAATCTATCAGAAATTTTGAAAACTTGCCTTCTTCAGTGGTGGGTTTGTCTCAACATAACAAGTATATGACTAGAATGATCAAAAACAACCTAAAATTATAAAGAATAAATCAAAAATCTAAACAATACAAAAACCCACAACAAACTATAATCAATGCTGGGTTGAAATCAAGCACGACGAAAGGCTGACCAAAATAACTGGTAATGATGTAACTAAAATTTTAAAATTACCTAATAGTTTAAAAACTTATTATCTGATTGATTTTTTTTTGTTTTGTTTGTCTTCTGGCCAAAAATCTAAATAGTGGGTTTGTCACAATACAAAAAGTATATGACTAGAATGATCACAATCAACTCAGAATTATTAAGTATAAACCAAAAATTTAAATAATACAAAAACCTTCAACAATCTAAAAACAGTGCTACATTTAAATCAAGTACAACATGTACAGGCTGACCAAAATGACTTGTAACACTGTAATTAAAATTTTAAAACTACCCAATCGTTTTAACAATTCATGTCCTTGTTTTAGTTGGCCATTGGATAATCAATTGCTAATTTAAACTTATGTTGAGGTGAGTGGCCCCAGAAGATAAGTCCAAATGCTTCGTTCAAAANCAACAAATATATGATTAGAAAGATGAAAAACAATCTAAAATTATAAAAAATAAATCAGAAATTTAAACAATATAACCCCCCCCCCACACACACACACACAATCTACAATCTGCGCTGGGTTGATATCGCAAAAAATCTTAAAACTACCTAATTTAATTTTTTTTTCTGAAAGATTTTTAAAAAAAATTTATGGGCGTTGAACATGTATTTATATCTTGCTATGCTTATCTATCAGAAATATTGAAATCTTGCCATCTTCAGTGGTGGGTTTTTCCCAATATAACAAGTGTGTGACTAGAATGATCAAATACAACCTAAAATTATAAAGAATAAATCAAATATCTAAACAATACAAAAACCCACAACAATGTAAAATCAGCGCTGGGTTGAAATCAAGCATAATGACGAAAGGCTGACCAAAATGACTGGTAATGATGTAATTAAAATTTTAAAACTACCTAATTGTTTAAAAAAATATTCTGATTGATTTTTTTTTTAAGTCTTCAGGGCATCAAACTTGTAATTAGATCTGGCTATGCTAATCTGTCAAACATGTTGAAATCTTGCCATCTTCAATGGTGGGTTTTTCCCAATATATCAAGTGTGTGACTAGAATGATGAGAAACAACCTAGAATTATTTAAAAAAATCTAAATAATACACAAATTTTTGAACAAGATTAAAATCAGACATCACGAAGAAGCTGACTCTCGTATTCTTCATTATTTGTACTTTCATGAGGACTATTTTAAATTTCTGTATAATTCAGTTAATTTAATCTTATGGATATTTTGATTTTCAATGCTTAGATATATCAAGTGTTATTTGGTAAATGCTTTGCCATCGGCTGTAGGGGCTTTCAGGGCAACAACTTTTGCATAATTTCATTAAAAGTTGATAATTTGGATTGCAATATAGGTTTACAAATATAGCCCTCTTTCATGCTATGAATGAACTGGACATTATTTGACATGAACAAATAATAAGTGTTTTTATATAGGCAAATAAAGAAAAGGTTTAATGGTATTTTGAATCTACAAAAAAATCTACCTCTCTATATAAGGCATTATTGTCTTTTTTTATCAATGAAAATTCTTGTTATGTAATATATTAGGTGAATACGCTAATACAAAACAATTCAAGATATTAAATAACATCTCTTTGTTTTCTATTGAAAACACAAATTGAACAATATTTTCAACTCTCGACTCTAATTTATTGAAAACCAATGATTCATTAGTTATGACCATTAAGAGGTAATTGTAAACAATAGACTGCTTGCATTAGATGACTATGACATATCATACGATGTATCATACGATGGGAAGGAGATAAGATAAAGAAAAAATGACCAGAAATCCATTGCGTCTGTAATAATAATAAATAACAAATCGCAAGATAATTTTGTGATTCTGTTTTACGTCTGTTATACTCAAAACTTCAAGAGGCACTTAGGCATAGTTTGATTTATCGCCTGAACGAAGGCAAATATTAAAGTGCCTGGAGATTTAATTTCTTACAATCTGTGGAGGTCCGAAGTCGTCGAATGTAATGTACAATATGCTGCAAGTGCCTTTAATCAGTTCTGTCTTAGAATCTGAATTGCAGTTGAAGTTCAGGGACCTGACAATTTGTTTGCATAATAAATGCATTTTTTGTTGTAAAAATCGTAGATTAATCAAATATGATCATTTTGGTCTGCATATTACTGGTATTTTTCTATTAAATGAATTGATCAGAGTGATGGACGTTTGCAAAATGTTAAATTGAATTTTTAAAATTTTGTGAAGTTTTCACATATTTCCCTTTTTTGCCTTGCCCTTTCAACAATACTTTCTTAGATAATTGAATTATGACAGGAGCAAAAAGAAGAATTCCATTAATTGAGATTATGATAAAGTATCTTTATGTTATGATGTATCATTTTTTTAGATAAACAAACAATAAATCTGGAAAAAAAATCATGTATATTTTCCCAGGATATTTTTTCACGTATTTAATATAAGAAATGCTCTTTTAAAAATGTATGTTGTTAAATAAAAAACCATATTGAAAGATGACAAAACCAAGCATTCTTCTTAAACATATCTGCACTACAGTCAAAACTTTAATTTAAAGAGAAATCACTTGCATTAATGCAAATAATGAAAATAATGATACACAATATAAATAATAAGTTTACTAGTTTCGTGGTCCGCTTGACCAATTAATATCTTACAATTAATTAAGGTTTTCAGTTGAGATAAAAAAGTCAATGGCACGAGTGGGATTCGAACCCACGATCTTCGGCTAGATACGCCGCTGCTCTACCACCTGAGCTATCGTGACCTCGATCCACTCGGACACTAGCTTCCCATCTCAACCTCGCCTTTTGAATTTTCCCTCCTTTTGGCCATTTTTCAAATGTTGTGTAATCGGATTGGATTCTCGGCGACAATTGAAAAATGGCAAACAGGAGGGAAAAGGCATATCTAGCCGAAGATCGTGGGTTCGAATCCCGCTCGTGCCATTGACTTTTTTATCTCAACTGAAATGCTTAATTAATTGTAATAAATAATAAGTGTGATGTTGATGACATACCTGTAGTTTGATCATTTTTTAAATGTTATTTCTGATGATTTAAGATGGCAGATTTACATTTCAGCAAAGAAATTTTACGTTGTAGCTAGGTTGTAGCTTGATAGACCAAAATGGTCAAAAACCACCAAAGAAATATAAGACCCCAACATGAAATCTCATAAATTAAGATATGATTTTATACTTCGTAATAAAGATTTCTCCATGCTGCCTAAGGATGATGAACCAGTAATTTGGTTGTTAACGAACATTTTAATTTGCCTACCTTCGCTAATTGTCAGACGCATTTTGGCTTTTCGCCATCTTCAGTGTGTCTCTGTTATGTCTGTGCGATCAAGTTTCTTTTATAAGATAAAGTGTGCCAGTGTTATCTTCATCCAACCTTTGGCGGATTAAGTCTGGGTTTTTTTATTGTTCCAGCAGTTGATTTGTAAAAAATTCAACGTCCAGTGCAGTAATCTAATTATAAAAAAATTATAAAGTTTCGGCTTGTTAATTATATCATGACTCATCTGATAATTAACAGCAAGGATAGGTAGACAAAAAGGAATAGAAATGACATAATTAAGAAACACTTTTGTCACACAGGTCATCAGAATGTTTTGCCAATATCAATTTTGCAACAATAAAAATATTTAATTTATTTTCTCATTAAGGCAAAAGTGCAGTAGCTCCAGTCCAAAAGTTTGCACAAAGCAGACTGAAAATGCCAAAGCGCATCTGACAGACAAACTCAGAGAGGATAAGCAGACCAAAATGAACAGAAATTACCAAACTAATAAATAATTAAGAAACACTTTTGTCACATAGTTCATCAAAAGGTCTGCCAATATCAATTCTGCTTGGAAAAAGTTATTTAATTAACATGTATTATCTCAGACCCTGTTTGGAGAATAAGTAAAAGTGCAGTAGCTCCATAGGTATGTCCAAAATTTGGCGCAAAGCAATATATTGCATAATTAAAATAAACCCAGTATTGAGTTGATTCGACTATAAAATATCGGAAAAATAGTGCGAATTAACAACCTCAAGTGTTTTTAATTTATTGACAGTTATTTCTTTAACTCTATCCACTATCTGTAAACAAATCTTTACAAGCTAATGAATACAATTGTTTCAGGGGGCCAAAAATTAGCACTTAAACAAAGTGGTTTCCATTGTAAAAAAAAATTTACTCTTGAGAAATATCGTCATTGATAAGATCGCAATAATTGTCATTTAAGAGCATGGATGCCACAAAAATGTTTATAAATCGACTGGACATCCATTGGAGTACAGTGTCAAATTTGCCATACAAAGGTATTGAACAAATTAAAAAAAAATGTTTTTTGAAAAACACTCAGTACTTTTGTTCATGTGTGTCACCAAAGTTTTTGGTAATTATATATACATTTTTTTTTTTTTTTAAGTAAACGAATTACATCCTGCAAATTTAAATTAGCTATTACTATTAATTTATTATTAATTGCATTTTGATTTTCAGGCCTAGGAGGAATCCTCGAATGGAAACCGTCTACAAACAAAGAAGTCAGCTTCGACAACCAAAAGTGGACTGTCGTCAGGGACAAATTTGGCAAATCGCATGTGGTCTTCTTACAACTACCGACCAAAATGGCAAAATTTCAAAGTCTTTATAAGGTCAATGCTGAAAATGAGGATTCCGTCAATTTCTACTTATATAACAGGTAAAATGATATTTCACTACTTTTTATGACTAGCTTTTTTCTATTATCTAGTATTAGCAATGAAAAAAAATACATTAATCTAATCAATTTTTAAATGTATTTTTTACTTGAAAATCACAGTGGTACTTATTACTAAAGTGTTTCTATATTTTCAATTTAGATAAGAAATTCGTCAAATAAATGTAAAAAAATTAATTAATCAATAAATGAAAGAATCTTTATAAGAATGTGATATTTTTTTAGGGATATGAAGAATGTTGGGCTCCCACTTAAAATAGGAAATTTTGATACCATTCTAAAAATAAAATGGAAACCTGAAAAGCCTCTAAAAATTATAGTCCATGGATATAAAGTAGATTATCTATCTGAAGGCATACAGAAAATGAAAAATAGTAAGCTAATATTAAAGTTGGAATAAGCAAAAAGTGAAAATTAACTTTTCATTAACGTTTAAATTTTTTCAGATATTTTAGACCGCGAGGATGCGAATATTATTTTGGTTGATTGGCAGGCGAAGGCGAGCAGCAGCTACTATCCGAATGCTGCCGCATGTACAAAAGACATAGGAGAAGATTTGGCCAAATTTATTGAATTCCTCGTCCGGACCAAAGTGAGTTTAGAAAACGTACACTTGATAGGGCACAGCCTCGGTGCTCACGTTTGCGGTTTTGCTGGACTGATGCTCAAAAAGAAATTAGGCCTCGTCGGAAGAATCACAGGTAAATAAAAATTATATCGTCATTGACGGGCAGTTTTAAAACTATGAAATTTCAGGCTTGGACCCAGCCCTGCCAAATTTCGGAGTGGCCGGAAATGATGGAAGGCTTGATAGTAGCGACGCGGAATTCGTCGATTGTATTCACACCTGCGGTGGACTGTGGGGCGTCTTAGAACCAATCTGCACATCAGACTTTTACCCGAATGGAGGCCGAGTAGTACAGCCAGGATGCCACTGGTACGACTTTGGTGAGTTGTCAATTGGCTTACAGTTTTATACATTTAAACAAGAAATTTAATTAGTTATCGTTAATAATTTTTACTACACAGGTGGTTGCAGCCATTCTAGAGCACATGAACTGTTCACTGAATCATTTATCACCGACCATGAATTCTCAGCTTACACCTGTCCAAGTTTAGCAGATGCGTTCGTCGTCAAATGTGTGAACGAAGGAGCGCTAATGGGCTATCCAGCATCAAAAAAGTATGATTTTGCATATAAAATAATTTACTTTTATAATTGAAAATTTATTTTGCAGTTGGAAAGGAATCTTCTATTTGGAAACAAACGGTGCTTTCCCTTTTTCAGCAAATCAGACAAATCATACAACGACAGTTTCCTAAATTTCTCAAACAACACAGCTGAACATGTGATAATTATTTATTTTTTGATAAATTTTGTAATACATTGTAAAACGAAATATATACAGTTTTTAATTTTTAATTTATTTTTACCATGTTATGAACGAATTAGAATTAGTACATCAAAAAAATAAACTGCCCAGTGCAAAAGGAGGGCTTGTTGCTGTCCTCAAATAAAACTTGCCTCTTGACCTATAATCAAATTTTATGCAATATTCATAACGTTAAGAAAATTTAATGTCTTACATTGGTGATGCATTTTCTCCCATGAAAGCTACTTCAGCCAGACAGTTGTTACTTACGAAATCTTGCCAAGTCTCACACTTTTTCGCCATGAATCCATATAAATTGAATATAGATTCTATATAATATCTGTATGATCTTCTATGTGTGCATACACCTGAAAATTTTCTATTATGTATTTTTTAATTTTGAAACGTTTGACGGGAAAACTGACCGATTTCGACTCCGCATCCTGGTTGAAGGGGGCCGCCTCCATTCGGATAAAAATCGACATGACCGATTGGCTTGTAGACTCCGAGGTAATAAACGCTTGTGTGTATCACGTCGACAAAGTTGGCATCTGTCTCATCGAGTCTGTAGTGGCCGTTGCCCAAAATTAACGGGCTCGCTGGGTCCATACCTAAAATCGTAAATGTCTCAAAACGATTATTGTCGCACAGGTGGGCATTTTTACCTGTGATTCTGGAGAGGTTTTGCCTCATGTGTTCCCCTGCCAGGCCTGCTATATGGGCACCCAGACTGTGCCCCAAGACATGTACGTTGGTGTAATCTGTGCCGATATCTTCTATGAGAAAATCGATCATCTTGGCGACATACGGACCTGGATGTTACATAAATAATTCATAAAAAGGAAAATGCTGACTTCACTGGTTTTTTCCTCTTACTATAAGTTGTAAAAACAAAAATAATAAAATAATTAACTTACCTATTGCATTAATTGAGAATCTTGCAATTAAATATGGGTTGTAGGAATAGGCAGACCAGTCGACTGCAATCACGTTGTAATCATGGGCACGCAAATATGCTGAAAAACCATCTTAAGTCAAGATTCCACTAGAAAGATTGATCACTAACCATTTTTGAGTTGCTCGCAGAAAAAGTTCTCCCCTGAGTTCAGCCAGCCATGAATCAATATTTTGGTCTTTTTCGTCAAATCGTAGTTTGAGTACATCACACTTGATACGCTACCATAAATCAATTTCTGTGCCTTCTCATTATACCTAAGCATAAACAACAATGTGTCATTGTCTCGTTAGTTGAAAGATAAACAAGAGAAAACCTTGTGTACAGCAAAAAATTGACATTAGATTGTGCATCAAACCAAAAAGAAGCGTTATCAATGTTCTTGTATTCTTTGATATCAGAAGTAAAAAACTGTGATGTACATTCTTTTCCATTAAAGCCTACAAGAGATAAAGAGTACAATCATATTGAGAATATGTTTAAGCTTAATACAAGTAGAAAAATTAGAAAATATATATAAAAACAACCTTTAATTATTAGTAGAATTAAGAGATGCCTGCAGTTCATGACTAGACGTTCTAGAGTACCTTTCTTATCTAGGTTTCTGTTTTGTGCTCTCCATTCTTTCAAACTGGTAACAATGAAGCTTGGAATTCAAATAGAGCGGCACATCAAAAGAAAACAGATTATGCTGTTAATGATTTGTGCCCACTATGAGCAACCGTTCTTCAATGGTGTTTTTTCGTTATCAAATTCTAAATAAACCTGTTTAATGTGTGCCACGCTTTTAATAATAGGGTGAATTTTTGTTTTAAAAATTACAAATTTAATAGACACAAAGAGGATACATCATGTAATTTTTTTTTAAAGAGTGTAAACTAAAAACTCTCATTTTTGATAGACTAAATTGATAAAAACCAATAATCAGTCTAAATTCTCTAATAATTTATTAAGGGATTTGTGACTTTGAAGACTTTTAAGACCTGTTGAACTACTTAAATAATCCTATAAGTACCTTTATCAATTAAAATATGAGGTCACTGTTATTTGTTTAGTATACCTGTCATGGGCATAGTGAATAATTGGTCATTATGTACAATGACCGGGCAATATGAATAATGACCAAAACTATAGACAAAGCGACAAATAAACTTAATTTTATCATACTGACTGGTCATTATGCATAATGACCAAACCTATTTGAACAGTATGAATAAAGAATAAGTCAGCATGTTGAGTTTATCATACTGACCAGTCATTATACGAAATGTTCAAAAATTATTAAAGTATTCCAAATATTCCAATTCTGTTATTTGCCAAATCCCATTTCAGCAATATAAAGTGTATAAATTGAATAAAAAATTATCACCAAAAAACAATATTTATTTTTATATAAAATAGGTACTTAATGTTATTACCTAGCTAATGAAATTTAAAAAAAAAACAAAAAAAACATACACCTAGTAATATTGATAAAAATGATTATTCAGAAATCACGAGATGCGGTCTGGTGTGATGTAGGTTTCAGAAAAACATTTTCTTTATCGTGCCAACGTTTCAATCTTTATTGAGATCATCTTCAGAGCCTGGGATTTACAAACATTGTTTAAATTTAACAAAAAACATGTAGGATATGGAAAAAAGTGAATTTATACAATGCATTAATTTTTTTTTTTTTTTTTTTTTTTTTTTAATATTCAAAGTATTTTTACTCGCTCAAAATGTTTGTAATATAGTGAGTAGAAATACTTTGATGAATATACATATTTATATTTTAAAAATTATTTGCATTGTATAAATTCACTTTTTTCACATCCTATATGTTTTTGTTAAATTTAAACAATGTTTGTAAATTCCAGGCCCTGAAGATGATGATGTCAATAAAGATCGAAACGTTGGTACGATAAAGAAAATGTTTTTCCGAAACGTACATCACACCAGACCGCATCTCTGAATAATCATCGACAAACGGTCACTAATGACCACACATTTTTCAAAATTCTGGCAACTAAAACATTTATTTCACCAATGTTTACAGCTTTTGTATTGAGCACATCTTATTGGAAATTTAACGTAGTTTTCAATGGTATGAACGGATTTGTCGAAAAAAATTTAAATTTGGAGTGATCATTGTTTATTTAAAACAATGTCGAGAAATCTTAAAAAATCAGAAATAGTGAATTAACTCCGAAACTGTTGAAATTAGGACCATAGTTAATTAGGACTTTTTGGTTTCTTTTTGAATGTCGAATCTACTGGCTAAGTTTGTAACATGAGTAGCCAAACACCCTGTATATCCTTGTCAAACTTCTAGAAAAATGATCACGATTCTGCTCATTTCACTCTACAACTCAACAGCTCGTTGTGCTAACAATACCACCTTTATCCTTGTACAAAAGCAGCACTGAATGGATGTTTAGAACAGGTCATGTATCGAGTTTTTAGGGTATGTGCGAAAACTGAGATCGTATTTGACAAAAGGATTTGCAGAGTCCGTCATGGAACTGTACTCCCACCCCATACACGTTCTTATTAGAGCGTGTTCCTCAGGGAAGCATACTTGGCCCGTTTCTATTTTCAGTACACACTGCAATATTCCTATACATGTTAACATTCCAACAAATACACTGATTTTACAGCGATTCTTAGTCCTAATTCCAAAAAAAGTGAATTTATATAATGCAAATAATTAAAAAAAAAAATTCAATCAAAGTATTTCTACTCACTCAAAATGTTTGTAATGTAGTGAGTAGAAATACTTTGATTTAATATATATACATACATGTAAAACAAATAATTATTTGCATTGTATAAATTCACTTTTTTCCTCAACTTACATGTTTTTGTTAAATTTAAACAATGTTTGTAAATCCCAGGCCCTGAAGATGATCTCAATAAAGATAGAAACGTTGGCACGATAAAGAAAATGTTTTTCTGAAACCTACATCACACCAGACCGCATCTCACGATTTCTGAATAATCATCTACAATTGGTCACTAATCACTACTCATTGATAAAAATACTAAAAATGAACAATAGGTATGTAGTGGTTTTATTCAAGAAGTACGAGTAACGTATTGAGGGTTCTTAAAATAAAAGTCATATTAGAAACCTAATCAATACTATTTTTATTGAAACAATTGGCGCAAGCGCATTTTGAATTGCAATTTTTTTTTTTGCTTTAAGGCAGTTACACTTTTTACTTTTGCACCCGCTTTTGCAGTAGCAACGGCTGTACCCTTGACCTCCTGACTCAGAAGACTTCCTTGTGCACTGTCTCAATGAAATTTCCACATCAGGCACTTCATGAGGAGAAATCAGTTTTTCTTTACAAATTGTAAATTTATTCCTGGCGTATAGTTGCAATAATTTTCCTTTTTTGTTCCCAATTTGTAAAGGTAACAAATTTATAAACAACAATCTGTCTTCTTTTTTGATTTTTATCACTTTGCCCAACGATGTGCCAGCGTTATGCATAATGGTCGGTCAAAGTGATAAAACACGAAGGAAAACACTAAATCACATTTTCCATTTTCTGTGGTCATTATTCATATTGCCCGGTCATTGTAAATAATGAATTGTTCACTTTGCCCGTAACATACTTATTATACTCTATGTTCTTAATTTTATAATAATATATTTATCACATTAAAAAAAAAATTGATAGCAGCTTGGTTGTCTTCCATAATCGTTGTTGGTCCTTTTAATGGGAGATCCAGTTCTTGCAAGAGTCCTCTCAACCAGCAAGCCTCACTTGCAGCAGTCGATAACGCTACAAACTCTGCTTCTGTTGAGGATAATGCTACAGAATGTACTGAGACACTCCATAGTACAGTACATCCATATACTTGAAATAAACAACCAGTAGTTGATTTTCTTGATTCCTCGTCACCTGCCCAGTCTGAGTCAACATAGCTCCTTAATGTGTGGGTTAGTCGATAATTATTCAGAAATCGTGAGATGAGGTCTGGTATGATGTAGGTTTCAGAAAAACATTTTCTTTATCGTGCCAACGTTTCGATCTTTATTGAGATCATCTTCAGGGCTCAAGTGTTCGTTTTCTGCGTAATTGTGCAAGGCACTCTCAACAGGACGCACAAGAACAGCATAATTCTCACGACCATCTCACGATTTCTGAATAAATAGCCCCTTAAGATGGGTGACTCTGGAGATTTTTTAGGCAGGCTGATAGAACGGGTAGTAAGATGTATTATGGGTGGGTTGCCTTGCTTAGGAAAAAGAATGGTGTTTGAGTATTGATTAGATTAACAAATACTTTTAAAAAAATGAAAAAATTGATCGAAATTGAAAAATTTGCTTCGAGTAGATAATTCACGGTTTGTGACCAGTAATAATTTTCACTTAGGCATTCAAGCCTTCAATTGAATCTGCCTAGAAAAAAAAAATTAGCGCGAGGCTATGGAATCAACGGGAATTTGTGTTAAACGGTCAAGACGATAAAACATTCAATTTTACCAGTGCAAGGAAAATGGGTTTCAATCAGGGTCGATTTTTTGAATATAAGAAAAAATGGGTATACTTAGCCATCTGTCTCGTCGATCTTGGACTGATTACACACACGAACTTACCAAACAAATGGAAAAAAATTACAAAAAAAAGAACAACTTAAAAAGGTCGTCGCCTTTGATGGATTTTTGCTTTGCTCGTGCCGTTTGTTATCAAGGCCGAAGTTTTACGAAGCATAGAAGTCAAAGTTGTCATAAATCCAACTCTCTACTGCTTTGTGTTAGTTTATTAGAATATTTTTCCACCGACGCCCCTTGTTTAGGATCAAAAAAGGGCATAACCTGTTTTGTCATCGATGGAAGAGCCGTAAGTAAATTAAAATCATGAGAAAATAGGAACAATAGGTAGGTATATTTTTTTCAATTTCATTTATTACTACTTGTATTAATAAAATATACATCTCGTAATTTGAGGTTATTTACATTTATAGACTGTATATCATGTCTTGAGGGGAGTCGCCAACCATTCTTGGTTTCCCAGTTTTGTGCGAGGTTCGTCCTTGATGAGGAGGTCTCGAGGCCATCTCTGCTGTAATCTGCGGACAGGATTGTGGAGATAGATTATGTTGGACATGGATTGGGCTAGTGGGCTGGGGTGAGTGGAGAGTCTGTCGTGAAACTGGGTGAATTTGGACGGGATTGATTTATTTACAAAGGGTATTTTGAGGTCATTGTGGAGGGTGGCGTTGGAGACATTGTAAAGAGCGTTTACTGTATTTCTAAGGACTATGGATTGGAAGGATTGAATTCGTTGGATGTCGGTAGGTTTCGCGGTGTCCCACAGTCCTAGCTCGTTTCCCAAATCGGTTTCAGTAGTGTTCTGTACAGTGTTGGTTTGTTTTTTGTCGACAAATTAGATTTGCGTCCGAGTAGTTTATAGAACAGTCCGAATCGTCTATTCAGTTCCTGCCTTTTTATTTGGATGTGTTGTTTCCACGTCAGTCGTGAGCCAAGATAGAGGTATCATACGCAGTCAGCTTTGCGAATAGGGTGTTTTGCTTCGGAGGGTAAATGTAGAATGGGTGCACTTGTTTTCATTAATTTTTCTTCTCCGCAATCCGATGTTTGTGTGATTAGAGCTCCTCCGAAGCTTTTTCAGGATCGGGATTGGACGAAAGTACGGCTGTATCGTCGGCGAAGGATGGAAGGACAGTAGAAGGTGTGGATGGGATGTCTGATGTGCAGAGGAGGTACAAGAGTGGTCCGAGCACATTGCCCTGTGGTAGTCCGACCCTTGATACTAACTTAGTTTTACATTTTTTTTGTCTATAAGATTTCATCTGTCTTAATGGACCGGATCGACAGAGAAGCTCTTGCGTATCAAGAGCACTGCCGGTGGCTGGCCCTCGGAGGATCTGACGTGTAGAAGAAGCGTCATCCTCACCCGATTAAGGATGGCCTGCGAGGTTGACACGCAGACACTTACTTTTAGGCCAAAGCCCGCGTATCTGTCCGCATGCAGAGAAAGGTTTCTCGATGTGTCTCTTCTAATGGACAGATGCAATTCCTTGGTTCCATAAAAAGAGCGCTCAGGAACGCCGCCCGATTTTGCTTGAGCAAGGCGTAACAGGAAACGGGATTGTTCTATTGTATATAGTAATAACAGTTGTACCTAGTGAGATTGAATGTATTTATTAGCGTGAATTTGTGATGTGAGAGGTTAGATGGCAGAATATCGAATACCCCATCAACCCTCATTTAAGTGAGTTATACCTTATGTAATGGTTCTGTTAAGAGTGAATGTATTTATTAGCGTTAATGTTTGATGTGAAGAATATCGAGTTCCCCATCGACCCTCAGTTAGGTTAGTTGTACAATACATGTCCACCACCTAAATGAATGATGTGTAAAGAGTAGTGAATGTATCTAAAACTGAACGTGAATATGAATGAGTTTGAAACTGCATGTGTTGGAAATTGACCTAGCTGATGACAGCACCCCCCACCCCCAGCACAACCTTAGAGGCTGGATGGTTAAGATCGAGGTCTGACCCTGGACTGCCAACCCGGAGTGGGTGATTCTCGAGTTTGCCAGAAATTTACTGAAAATAGGAAAAAATGGAACTTCCGTGGGCTAGCGAGAAGCTAATAGGCTCAACTCGGCAAATGTTTTTCATGTACTTATGTACATGTGCTGATTTGAGCCTTTATAAACCCAAATCCAAAAAATATCACTGTCTTCCTCTTCCTCAAATCTCTCTCTTAACTAATTTTTTCCAAATATTTATTACAATCTGCAATTTTTGGTTTCAATATGTACTTTGATGAACACTGATATATTTTCCTCTTGAGACGTCTCATGTGATTGTAGGGATAGATTTTGCTGGACAATGCTTGGTCACAATTATTGAGGTGATAGGAGAGAATGGAACTTGGTAAATTTTGAGGAATTATGTTTTGTATATATGCGATTTTAAGGTGGAGGGTAGTATTGGGCATATAAAAAGGAGCATTTACAATTGATGTGAAGACTTTAGACTGAAAGGATTGGAGACGTTGGGTATTGAAAGACTTAAGGGTGTCGTCCCCAGTTTTATCCCGTAAATCCAAATCGGTTGTAGTAGCGTTTTGTAAATTATATATTTGTTTTTCGTCGTCCTATAAGTATGTAGAGTAAACCGTACCGTCTGTTTAGGTCTTATCGTTTGTCGTTTAGGTTAATCGTGTATGCTGATTCCACGTTAAGCGTCTAGCTGGAACCCAAGGTAACAAAAGCAGTCGGTTGTAGTATATTGTGAGTAGAGATTTGCTTCGGAGTGTAAATGTGACATGGACGTAATTGCTTTCGTTTTTCTTCATTTTCCATTGTCCACCAATCCACTATGCATGCGATATATCCCTCTAGATCTTCCCAAGCAACCCCAGGGTTTGGGTTAGAGGTCAGTACGGCTATGCCATCTCTATTCCTTATGCAATTGTTTCTAAAATAATTGGTCTACACCACATGGTTAGACCTCTGGTCACATATGGATCTCTAGCATGGTGTAGAAAGTTACCCCCAAGTTCCAGAAAGGGGCCTTAGTATCGTACACAGATGAATCGAATATGGAACAAGGAGAAGGTTCCCGGATATGAAGGTTTCAGCTAGGAAAATTAGGGGTTCGACCCTTTTACCCCTACACCTACTCCTTGTTCCATCTTTGATTCATCTGTAACATACTAAGCCCTTGGGGCTAACTTTCTACGCCATGCTAGAGCTCCATTTGTGACCAGAAGTCTGACCGTTGTGGTGTATAACCATTTTAGACCAACCAATTCATTCTCGCAGGATTTCACCCTCTGAGGAGCAACCAAGAGGATTATTGGGAAGAGATCGGGAGGAAATTTGTTGTACATGAGAATTAGAGTAGGATTGGAGGTTAGTGTAAAACTTTGTATTTTAGGTCGGGATGAATGGTGCGGTTGGAAACTCAACAGGTCTTTTATTATGAAACTAGGATTCATGATCGTCGGGTCTGGATTCTGTGGAGATTAGAAGGTTTGGTTGAACCCCATATTTCGATGCCATGTCCATTCTGTATCTTCTATGAGTATTTTGTTACGGAAGGAGAGTTTTGATTTGTTACTTAAAATTTTAAGTAATTGGTATCGTGGATTTAGTTCTGCCTTTTAATCGTGCATAGAGATTCGAGGTCAGTTGTTCGCCTAGATACAGCCCAAGGTTGAGGATGACATTTTAGTAAATGAAAAGAATATGTGGGACTTTGGGGTGTCGGGAAGAGAAAGGATTTCAACAGTATTCACTGAGTAACGGACTGAGGACGCTGCCCTGAGAAACTCCCGCATTCGCCTTGTACAAAAGACAGGATTACGGCCCATACTCTAAAGTCCTTGGTCTGGTAGAACTCGAGGATGAGTACGACTACAGGGTAGGATGTTTTTGAGCTTTCAGACCAAACTCGATCGCATTTTATGCCATGCAGCGCCATTTTATGCCAAACTTACATCAAACGAAAGAAAGCGAATATACTTAAAAAAATAGTACTTATATTTATTTTAATTTACAATTAATTCTCATTTTTACACTTTTTATTGACACTAGGTTAAACATATTTTCCTTTAATTTTAACAAACTCACAAGAAGCTTATGTCGTGGAGGCTACTCAAGGGGTGTGAAATCAATAATAATTTTATTTTGCAAAATAGGCACGAAAGACAGCGTACCGAATATGAGCTTTGTGCCCACCCCTTTACCAGGTTTGAAGCTGAAACTTCCAATGATTTTCGCCAAAGCGGATTTGACCTGCAGATTGGCGTATCTCATGCCTAAATATGAAAAACATTGATTAATTAATCGAAAAACTATTTTTTTAGTTGATTTCCTTATTACCAAAAAAAAAAAAATAAAATAAATCAGTTGCAAAATGTTCAAATAATTTCTTAACGAACCTATGCAAATCCTTGGTCCTGCACCGAAGGGAAGAAAGACTGAAGGGATGCTGCTGTCTTGGGAGAATCTTTCAGGATCAAAGACGTCCGGATTCGGAAAGAATTTTGGATCCATGATCATTTCCTTAATGGGTATCATGACCGTAGTGCCTTTTTCTATGACCAATCCGTCTGGTGTAGTATAGTCTTTGGTGCAGATTCTTTCCAGGTTTTCCACCAGCGAGTGCATCCTCATGATTTCTAAAACGTTTCGCTTGAAATGAAATCCGTTATCTGTAAGTTTTTCTCGGCTTTTCTAACTGTAACTGGTGTTCCTACCTATAAAGGATGGGCATGGATCAAACACCGTGGACGGTTCATGAGAGACGTCCAAGTGATAAGTGAAAACCTCTTTTAAGATGGCTACATAATGTGTATGAGAACCTCCGAAAGATAGGCGCGAGTTGTGCCGAAGAACACCTGGTGGGCTTTACATAGACATGGGAGTAAGTACAAAAGGTAAACTTCGTGGGAAGAACTTAGGATTAAATCCAAAGATGTCTATGGTTATACATAGCGGTTGTTTGACCCATGAGAACCTACGGATCAATGGTTATATAGACGATGACGTTACAGCCGAAAGCAGTATCCTCATTACTGCTCAGATGCTAATATATCTGGGCATTACTGGAGCATCAACGACCTATCAGCTCTGCTGCTTTGAAAGTCTTTCTAAATATACCATCAACATAAAAGCTAAAACCATAATTCGCAGGACAACTAGGACATCTAAAGCTTCGGAATTAATTTCAGGAGAGAAGTTTCTAGAGAATACCAGATAAAACAATTTGGGACAAAGGAAACGAGTTAGTGCCAACTATATCTGGTATAAGATAGCTCTTAGACGTGGTATTCAACCAAAAACTAATATAAGCCTTGAGCAATATAGCATTGCATTTCAGGTGGAGACTAGTTATTGAACACTGCATAAGGAAGATCAAAAGGCTGACTATTACCAACAAAAGAATATAACAACTCGGACCGCCAGGTGGCACTTAAAGAAACTACATAATCGAGGGTAAAGCCCTGAGTCGTTCGGGATTACATCAAGCCCTGTCAGACATTTGGGACATAACGTTCTCAAATACTCGGTCCAAATACTCCTGAAAAGGACAATGAGGATCTTTAACATACCTAGCCGTTTGGCCATACGGGAGTTTTGATTCTAATGATGAGAGCTGACGCATCTCCCCTCGCGACCGGACGTGTGTTACAGCCGCGAGCGTTGGTGTAGAAGCCGCCCCAGTCCCGAGGGACCAAGACGGACCTCACTCCCCGCTTGCCCATTTCGAGTGTTTGGGTCCGCATTAAGCATCGAACCGAATGCCGCGCGTCAAGGGCTACCCAAGGTGGCTGAAATACTCCGCACTCCCTAGGCAGAAAAGGCCGCTCTATCTCCTAGAGTGTGGTGGCTTCTCTAGCGTAAGAATTTCCGGATCCGCTCCGGCCGAGGTTTTGTTTAAAGTGGAATTGCTAACCACCCCCTAGAGAAGACTGCCTTCGGTAAAGGACGCCATTCGTGCAGGCACCACCGACCATTATCCGTTCCCGTTTGCCACTTCTCACGCATTCGAGGGATTCCGTCAGAGTAGTCTGAACGTCCTCAACGGTATCCGCTTCGATGGTCCGATCCTTCGTATCCCATGAGGCCGGGTTTATAAAGGAGGCCATACGCAATTGCTCGGGCGGAGGTCACAAATAGAAGAACAGCTTCTTCCCTAAGTTCTCGCCAGGAGCCTCACCACTAACCACTACGAGTCCGTTCCCATTGTAGCAGGGGCTGGACTTTGCCACATTTCTGCTACCCCGGGTACAGATGGTTATGCACCCTTCCCCCTCTATGCAGACCGGATCTGGTACCCTAACCCTCGTGTGCCTCTGATAAAGCACCCGCCGTCCCCTACCGACCCGGAGGCAGACACGAATCCAGCTTGTGCTTTAGAGAGGTTGGCACGCCATCAAGGCTGCATTTGGATATTTGGGACAACAACAAAAATTACCATTGTTTGGGTACAGAACAGAAGGGCAACAGGAGGGCGATAAACTGGCCAAATAAAGTTCAATCAGGACAGCTATCGCAGAAACTGCCCAAAATGTAGATCCATCATACGGGCTAAAAATACGTCCTTCTATGTAAGGGATTGTATTCAAGGCCAGAAGCAAAAATGTGCATCAAAGGACTATGAGGACCTGAGTCCAAGGGCGTTCTCCACCACTTACAAAAGCGTATATCTGCCCAATGCTACGTACGGAGGAGCAGCTTGGGGAACAAAATTGCAAAGCAGGAGTAGAAGCATCCTCGAGCAGAGTCAAAGAATAGCGCTCCTGAGAACGACCAAAGCTTATAGGACAGCCCCTACTCACACCCTCCAAGTCCTCTCTTCCGCTGCACCAATAGACATTGTCCTCCACAAGTAGAATTGCAATCCGACAGCTAAAAGATGGAAAGAAGCCAACAACGGTAAATTTGGATGAATAGCTACGAACTGCACCTAGAAAGCAGATCCGGGAGATCCTTACAGTTTGGATAGACAACTCGTGGCAGTAAAAATGGGACAGAAGCACCAAGGTAACCCACGAGTTGAGTACCCAGTATTGAGAACCGAGCAAGAGCAAAGTGGTTTCAACCAGATTTCTGGATCACACAAATAATGACAGGTCACGAAAATTTCAACGCTTACCTACACCGATTCCGTAGAGCCAACAGTCCACTGTGTCCCGACTGTGGAGTTGATGACAGTGCCCAGCACAGACTATTCAACTGCCCCCTCCTTGAGAGTGCGAGGGAACCCGTAAAGCTCCTCTTCCGCCACACTTGGCCACAGACCCTCAACGAACTGGTTAAAGAAAAGAGGACCTTTGAGGTCCTCAAGCCTGTTAGCCGAGATAAAGTACCTGACTAGCTTTTTCTTTCTTTCTTTTTTCTTTTTTCTTCCTATGATAACTAAGTTACTTGTTAGATCTTAGCGTTTCCCTGAATTTTTAATTCCGAGCTGGTTACTCCTTGTACCCATATTTATTAATAATTTATTAAAATATCGTATATATATCTTTATTAGAAAGTGTATTCAAAAGGATTAACCAGCAAGGGGGAGACTTATTAGTTTAGGTAAATTAATAATAAGAAAAATATTTCCCTCCTTCCTTAGGTCTTCCCTTTCAGGGCAAGGCCGAAGGAAGCCGTTAAGCACAATAAGATCTCCTAAACTTGCATCCAATATGAATTAATTTAGTGGCCGTGGTCCGCCGGTATGGGGTCTCCCTTAGGTACGGCTGGGAGGTGGATGGGTAAAAAAAAGACCATCGCAGAAATTCGGTAAAACTACTAAACATATGACATGCTAGATTAGATGATGATTAGAATGATGAGTTGGACTGCTGACTGGACATTGTAGAATGGCATTTGCATAGACTTGTGGTAGCTGAAACAAGAAGAAGATGAAACAGTAGAACAAGCCCTCTGCTGTGATGATCTATGCTTAACAAAAGCCTAACGACAAGCTCGATATAATAATGGAGATTGCCCAATATGACCTATGATCCTGCCTCCTCCTACATAACCAACCAACCCTTGGTGTTATTCTTCTTTTCAAGAGCTTCCTTGTATTTTTTTCTTCCTCCAAATTATAAAGGAGATCCAAGAGAAGGAAAAATAGAGAAAATGTTCGCTAAACTTCAGTTAATCATTCCAAGGTAAACCAGGTGTATTGGACATTTTAAGGTACATACCGGATAGGCAGCAATCCAGGTAGGTCATTTCCTTCAAGGCAGCGTACGTGTATCCTCCGTGCTTTTCTTTTACTTCTCTCACTTCCTTCCTCGCCTTTTCCTGACAGTCTGGATGTAAGGCGAGTTCGAACATAGAGTAGAGGGCCACCTGCACCAGAGGGAGAACTCCTGCGAGGATGAATTGCTCAGCCATTCCGTTGATAAATTGATCGGTAAATTCTATTAAATAAAAAAGTCAGCTTTTAATGCTACAATTATAAAATATGTTCATTATGAATAATAAATTTAAAACTTGTACTCAATAAGTGATCTAAGAGAATGTTAAATACCTATGGTGTCTATTTCTCCAGATTCGTCAAGATTTAGGTAACTATCTTCGGAATCTTTTTCGATGGCTTCTAGCTTTATTTTGTTTTTAAGCTTCAGAAGAAAATCTACGAAATCATTATTATGCAATTTGGAGTGTTTTCTTTGTTCGAATGTCGACTCGAGCATGAATTTGAAGTATTCCTCACAATCACCGTTGAAAAATTTCAAACCCAAAAAGCGTGAGGTTTTTGGAAAGAATCTGAGAAAGGACTGACGGAAAATAGTCAATTTTCCAGAAAAGAACAAAAGATCCGCCATTTCGGCAAAGTCTTTCACGGTCTTTTCGTCTTTGATCTCTACGCCGTAGACACCGGTTGTAATGGTGTGGATTGCATAATTAACCAGAAGTGGTTTTATTTCGCAGTTTTTAGTCTTTTTTCTTATGTTCTCGATCAGAACGTCGGAACATCGGTCCATGGTCTGATAAGTCAATTTGAGCTTACCGGTCGTGAAAGCTGGGCTGATTTTGTACCTGGCCGTCCTCCATTCTTTCCCTAACAAGTTGAACAGCGCTTTGGACGAGACGCTCTCCTCGTCCAAACCGAAATGCGGCCTGTCCACAAAATGTTGGAAATCTTTTATCGTTATCTTTTCTATCAGCTCGGGATCATTAACGACGACGCCGGGGTCGGTGAAGTTGTAGTATCCGACCAATTTTTCGTTCGGGTAAGCCCTGTAAATTTCCAGAGGTACTTGTCCGACTCCTTTTTTCAACAGGAAAACGGGCAGGAGCTGACCAAAAAACGGCACCGGTTCCACATACTTGACTCCTCTTTCTGCCCAATAACTGTGCTTCTTTTTCCCCCATAAATATAAGTAATACAGCAGTCCTCCGAACAGAGCGAGCAAGACGTAAAAAGTCTGCGACATGATTCTAAAAAACAAACATATTAAGCATTGGTATATATTTAATTTCATCTTGGTTATACTCTAGTTTTATATACTTTTAAAATATATTAAAAAATTGCAATTTTTTGTACTACAAAGGCCAACAAAAATATTTAGACTTCTAAACAAATTTTTCGTTCAGTGTCATACCATTCAACTTCAAAGTATACAGATAAAGTGATTTAAAGTGATCTACTAGAAAGGAAACATTGGCATTATTTATTTTCATGGCCGAATTCATTGACGCCTCTTTTACTAACAAATAAAATGGTAAAATTTAAACATTTTTTACGAAATTGTGAGAATTCAACGTCAAATGGTCGAGACAATTTTTTTAAAATTTTCTCGATATAAGAAAATTCTCCCCTTAATTTGTCTCATTGTTTTTACCAATAAATATTTGTTTATGCTATGTTGTATATTGGGAATATCAATTAGAGGTAAACACACTTAATCCTTAATCCAAAACGAGGATAAAGGATTTTTCAGTGTATACTTTTTATTGAATTTAAAATATTTATTCAGTCTCATATGAATTCTACAGCAATAAACTGTTTACTTGCAGAAACTATATTTTTGCCCAAATCTGTAGGAAAATGCTTGAGACAAAAATCATGGGAAAAAGGGCGGCATTGTGTTGGGTGAATGGAATGCAGGCTTATGGCAAAATGAAACGGTGGACGCACTTGCAAAGGAGGCTGCAACATCAGGTCCAACCCTTGACATTAAAATTCCTAAAGATGTCGGGAAAAACTTTTTGGAAAAGTTTTGTAGAAATCTGTTGCAAGAAAAATACAACGCATCAAATGTTGGCAATTATTACAGGTCACTGTTCCCTGAGCTCAAGAAAAAACCATGGTTTTCGGAAGGCGATAGCCCAGAAGGAATGTCAAAGGAGTTCTATTCTACTATTTTTAGACTGAAGACAAATCATGGCCTATGGGGTAGCTACAAGAAGAGAATCGGTTTGGCATCGTCTCCGAACTGTCCCACTTGCGATTGCCCTTCAAATCCTTCCCACATAATTTTTGAATGTCCAGAATACGAAAATGAAAGAGACAAACTGCTAAAAAATCTGAGTAAAGTCCAGAACATTTCCAAACCAATAAACCTAGAATCTGTCCTAATAAGCAACAATCCATCAGCTTTCAACATAATCTATGGATTTTTAAAGTCGATAAAGGTTTCTTTTTGATTATCTTCAACCATGAAAATTTAGAAGATGAGAAGATGATGGAGCTGAATGAGTGGGTGCGGGCGCGCGGCGGGGACCTGGTCCTGGTCGGCAGATCCCGCTCGACAGTAAAATGAAAATAGAAAACTTCATGTGTAATATGCCAGTGTAAATCCCCCCCCCAAAAAAAAAAAACTGTTTACTTTTCATCTTTGTTTTCTTAATTTCAATTTTTTAACTTAAAAATGCCACTTAGTTCTGAGGATGCTGCGCGTGGTGTGGCACTCATTGATACTGGTATGAGTTGCCATCGGAGTTCCCCACGAAACTGCGAGACGCCACGTTTTCCAGAAACAGGATCCTACCATAGAAGACCCGGTTCTGGACGCTCTAGGGTCTTCTAGACGTCTAGAGGAACCACAGGACTTTTTTGATTGTGAGAATTTTGCAAAAACGGCAACTTACTGTTGTTCAAGCGATTCATCAGCTCCAGGAAGTTCGAGGTGTCCAAATTTCTGAACACACTGCTCGAAGAAGATTAAATTAGTATGAACTGAAGGCTTTTCGCCCCGTAGGAGGACCAAAATTGACCAGAACACAGAGTTGCACGGCTCGCATTTGCTCGAGAACACAGCCATTGGTCTTTAGACGATTGGTCTGCTGTACCTTTTAGAGATGAGTGTAGATTTGCTCTACGATCTCCAGATCGGCTTGAAAGAGTATGGAGAAGGCGAAATGAATGGTACGAAGACTGTTATTTTTCCCAGAGTCGACCTTTTCAACAGCTCAGTGATGGTGTGGGCGGGAATTTCAATGGAGAGTTGCACATAGTTAGGTGTTGTTTGTGGAGGGTCCACATAGCGAGTGGCCGTGACTATGTGGTTGAAATTTTACATAATGCGTTGCCTATCCTCCATGAAATCAGAGATACCAGAGACACCTGTGTGTTCTAGTCAATCAGAGACCCGTCTACATGTAGCTCGCATGGAACAAACCTTCAACAGCATAACATCAGGGTCTTTGCCTCACCATACTTGAACCCCATCTAACATTTATGGGATAACCTCAAAAGACGAATTAGAGCACGTCCATCCTCCTGATAACTCCACCATCTTGAAAGGACTCTTCGTAAAGAATGGGCTAACCTCCAGCAAGGAGATATTTCCAGACTGATAGAAAGTATGCCGTGGCGTCTTCGAGATGTAATTAAGGCAAGAAGAGGAAATATGCGATATTGAAATGATTATTAAAAACGTAAAACATAATTAAAACAAATTTTATATGTCCGTCTTTTTATTTTATTTTTTTCATTTTCCTTAGCAATTTTTAGACAAAGACTCAATTATCAAATGATAAAAAGCGTTCAACTTTGATTAATATATAAAAGTATATACAAATCAAGTTTTATTACAAGTGGGTGGAATTTTTTCCATGTTAGTGTATGGGTGCGACATGGATTTCAATCAAATGACCTCGGTCTCCTTATCTCAACTCACTTCGATGGATGATACGCACTTAGATAATTAATTTCCAAACAATTTATTAAACTATATTTAGCCCTTTGTGGAAAAAAATCGAAATAATTAATTTATTATCATATTGATATACAATATTTTCGTATAATCGATATCAATGATCAATCATGAGTGAAGTGAATAAATTTTATTGTACAGGCTAAACTATGAGTATTCAAAGCATGTAAATTTAGACAAGAAACAGTACGAACTTCTCGTTTAAAATTACAACTAATACTCATGACAAAATTAAGCAGTAAGCATCACTTGTATAATGTCATTTATTACCTGCTTTTATTATAAGATTGTACGTCCTTCGTTGGGAATTGTTATCTCACAGGGCCGCATTGAATAAAATTCTCCTAACAGCTGATAATCTTCACAGTGGCTCAACAATATTTGAGTTAAATTGCCTTTTCCTTTCTCCCCACTTTTACCGCGAAAATTATTGGAAGGCTTTTATCAGTGGAAGAACGAGTTGAAAGCAAATACAATTTTTAAATTCTTATCAGTTAATTGTTATAGAACTTGAGTAGGGAACATTTCGGAAGCATGTATGAGACGTTATATACATTTTCATTTACGTAGTAGGTTTTTAAAATTATTCTTTGAACATTTAACACCAATAATGAGTAATTTTCTCAAAACGGTGGATTTTTGTGGAATAATGCCACAGAATTTTTTTCTTCTGGTCGCTGCTATTATTTATATTTGTGAGGAAAAAATGCGTCTATTTGATGAAAAGAGCGTAAGTAAGCGGTGCCAAGTTTTGGTCATAACATGGTATTTCTTCTAAAATATATGTTTTTCTTTCCTTTGCTCTCTCTTTTATTTCATTCTGCGTGTTTGACAATTTTATCAATCACTCCCGAAATTGCTCCTTCTTTCTGCCACTATCTCTCTTTTACTTTTTAATTTCACTCCATCGTTTGACATTTCGAACTCTGCCAGTGTAACTTTTTCTTCTTCCTTATCTGTTTTTTAACTGTCTCGATCATTGTTTATCAAACAATATTTTTCTTTGCAACCAGATTGTTTAAATTTCTCTTATATTTGCTAAACCTTCACCTTTCATTCACAATATCATTTTTTTCTCTATCTCTATCAGCCTCTCTCACAATTTTATCAATTGCTTCCTTTTTCTGACACTATCTCTCTTTCACTTTTATTCTATCTCTCTCGCTTTCTCCAATACATTCAATTTCTCTCTAAATAAACATAAATAAAAAGATCACTTCAACTTTTGTTTGATCCTTGCTACCTCTTTCAGCCACTGTCTCTTTTTGACTTTTAATTTTATTCTATCATTCGACATTTCGACCTCTGCCAGTGTAATTTTTTCTTCTTCCATATCTGTTTTTTAACTGTTCGATCACTGTTTATCAAAAAATATTTTTCTTTGCAACCAGGTTGTTTAAATTTCTCTTATATTTGCTAAACCTTCACCTTTCATTCACAATATTTTTTTTTTCTCTATCTCTATCAGCCTCTCTCACAATTTTATCAATTACTCCCTTTTTTTGACACTATCTCTCTTTCACTTTTATCCTATCTCTCTCTCTTGCTCTCGCTCTCTCCAGTTCATTCAGTTTCTCTATAAATAATCGTAAATAAAAAGATCACTTCAATTTTTTTATACCTGCTCCGTCTTTCTGCCACTGTCTCTTTTTCACTTTTAACTTTATTCTCTCCTTCGACATTTCTACCTCTGACAGGATATTTTCTTTTTTTCATATCTGTTTTGTAATTGTCTCGCTGACACGTCATCAATCAATATTTTTCTTAATAACTTTGGTTCTTTAAATTTCTTATATACCACCTAACCACACCGTTTTTCATTTCACCCCCCTCTCTCTCTCTCTGTCTGTCTCTCTCACCCTCTCTCTCTCTCTCCCCCCCTCTCTCTCTATTTCTATCTCTATCAGCCTCTCTCACCATTTTATCAATTGCTCCCTTTTCTGACACTATCTCTCTTTCACTTTTATTCTATCTCTCTCTCTTTCNTCTCATATACCATCTAGCCACACCCTCTCTTTTTACCCCCTATCTCTCTCTCACTTTCTCTTGTTTCTTTCTCTCTCCATGTTTTATAAAAATTTATGAACTTAATATCTCTTTCAATTGGCAGCAATAATAGGATTATTTCAATGTTTGCGCCCTCTTTCTGCCACTACCTGTCTTTCACTTTTAAATGTCTTCTCTCTCTCTCTCCCTTTCTCTACTTTCCGTCGTCTCTTTCTTTTTCTCCGTCTTCGACAATTTAATCAATCGCACATTTTTTACTTATCTTTACATTTTTTATACCTATTTCTCGTTTCTTGCTCCTTCTTTATGTCACTATTTCTCTTTCACTTTTAATTTCCTTTTATCTGAATTACTCTTCTCTCTCCCTCTTTATTTTTTTTTAAATTTCAGAATTCACTCTCTCTTTTCTTTCGAAGTTTTTACTTGAATTTTTTTTCTTCTTGTTCAATTTTTCTGCTACTTTCTCTTTCACTTTTAATCTCTCTTTCCTCACATCTGTTTCTCTGTTTTGCCACTACCTTTCTTTCCCTTTCAAACACTCTTTTTCTTTTGTCCTTATTCATTTTTCTTCTCTCTCCCCGCATTTTTCTTTACAATTTAAAAAAAAATATAAAAAAATTTATAACACGTTAATTTTTTTGATGGCCTCAAAATAAATAAAACATTATATATGTTGTTTTCTTTAATTTTATATACAAAGTTCTTACATATACAGTTTTACGCATTAAACGCATTTTTTAATGTAACATAGTTTATGCTTTAATTTTGGAAAAATTTGGATCCATAAAGTTCCGTTCAGAATCCCCTCACCACAACCCATATTTTCAAAATTCTTCTTTTTTTGGAGCCCTCGATTTGCTAGGTTTTTTAACACAAATATTCCTGGGTGTGGAAATTAATTCGAAATGGTACAGTCGATTTACGTAATTAGTATTTTTCCATATTTGCTTCTCATTTGATTTGAGCAGCGGCGTATTGGGCCGAAGGTCGTGGGTTCGAATCCCGCTCTAGCTTTTTCATCTCAACCAAAAACCTTAGATAAAAATAATAATTAATTTGAATGATTACTTTTATTGAACAAACTAAAATTTGTCGAAAATTATTCTAGAATGAACCTAATTTATATATATAACGACCTGTTGCTTATATGGAATTTACGTTTCACAAAAGAAAAAGAGAATTTTTTCACGGCTTAATGAACAACTTTTTAATTTTAATTATGAGTATAAAGTAAATTAAAGAAAAAAGCCTTTGTTTTCATATCAGTTCGGGGGGAAACACGGCCCATTGAACAAACGGACCCACTACTCTCACCACGAGCTGTTTCTCTCCTTTCCTATTGTCCACACGTAACATCTTCCAGTTCCTTTAAGTTCGCCTTCTTTCCAATTAGTATGTAAAGAACATTGTCCGGGTTAAGTGCCGTTATTCTAGCATTCTCTTTGCCAAGTTCCAAGGGGTAAAAGCCCTCCAGTCATCACCTGCGGTTCGGTAAGTAAAGACACATTTGTCTTAAATTTCCTTTGTTTTAATGCATTTTTATGCCATTTTTAAAATTTTTATTTCACCTATAGCCAACCGACTTGATTTTGATGATTGATTTTGTAAGGATTATTAATCAACAAAACTTCTATTTAAATATTTAATTAAATTGTAAACCTTTACTTGGCGAGGTAATCATGGAGAAAAAAACATTACACAATTATTTCCAAAAGAAGCTTTAAAAGTCTATTTCGATTATTTTTTTTTATGCTCCAACAATCATACAAATTTATTTCTCTATGGATATCCTTTTACCCCATATGCAATTTTTTTTTAACTTAGACTTGAAGCGAACAAAGTTCAGAATTCTCATTTTTTAAAATGTTTTACATTCTTAATTCATTATATAAATGTTTTTTTTTTTTTAAATTTTTTGATCGTACCTAACGTACAAGAAATTTTTTTTACTGATACATCTTATGGAATAAATTGCCAAGTTCAGATAAATTTTTCTACATTTTTATGTTTATAAACTTTTGAGAGTCGTTATTATAAATTCTTTCTTTCACCTAAAAAAATATTGCATGTCTGATTCCTTCAGAACTTCCGAAGATGCAGAGGCGTAGTAGCTTAGGAGCAAATTTTTCCTTTGTCGCAGGACGAAAGAAGCGTTTTAAAAGAAACTAAGCATTTTTTTTCTTATCGACTTAATTGATGAAAATATTTTACTTGTGGGTTATAATAAAGTCAAAAACCTCGATATCGGACTTGATTGATTTTTAAATATTCACACAAGAAGGGCCCTTGCATCGTTGGAATTGGCATGTGATGCAAACTTAAATTTGAATCTTCAGCAAAATAAAACCATTTATGATTAATATTTAAAAAACTACATATAAAGAAAAAAATTTTCTATGCCAAGTTACCAACTTTATTGAAATACAGGCCGCCTTTTTTAACAGAGTCCAAATTTTTGACAGTCTTTTCTTTAGAAACATGGTGAGGCAGCAAACCGGAAAAACGCAAAAAACGAGGGTTTTTAATCTTTCTTTAATATTTTTTTAATCTTTGAAGGGGCGGGGTAGAGACTGATCAACTGGGAACCAATGTATATTTGAGGACTTCTTTGATCTTTAATAGAAATAGAGATCTAGAGCTAAATAGATAGAAATAGAGATAAAATGAAGAAAGGTGAAAAGAGAGGGAGATAACGAGTGAGAGAGAGAAAGAGAACTGTAAGAAAGACTAACGGAGAAAGAGAAAGAGAAATTGAGAGGGGTCGAGAGGGAGGGAGAAAAACGGACATGTTAGAATGAGGTAAAAACAAAGAAGGCGTTCTTTAAAAGAAAGAAAGAAAGAAAGAGAGAGAGAGAGAGAGAGAGAGAGAGAGAGAGAGAGAGAGAGAGAGAGAGAAGAGCTGAGAGAATAATTTAGTGCAGCAGGAGAGCAGTTGAAAGAGGATGAGTCTCAGGAACAGAGGAAAAGCAATTTGTAGAGAGAGAGAGGGAGAAAGAGAACCGAAAGAGAAAGAAAGGCATACATGCAGTGATTGAGGTAAAAGCAAAGAAGTCCTATTTTAGTAGAAAGAGAGAAAGTGTGTGTGTGTGTGTGAGAGAGAGAGAGAGAGAGAGAGAGAGAGAGAGAGAGAGAGAGAGAGAGAGAGAGATTTGTGTGTATGTTTTTAACTATGGGATTTCATGAATTCTACAACCCCAATTATTTCCAAAATTATTTTGGTATTTTATAGCTATTTATAAATTTTATATTATCTTTTGTTTCTGTGTTATTAGTTCATTTTACAATTTACCCTAAGTTGGCCAGTTTTAATCAAAGATCTTAGCAGATTTATTAATTATACTTCGTATATTTATTTATCCAGATATATTCACGTTCTACATCCCAATTTTTATGTTTTTACTATTACTGCCTGTCTTTTTTCGATAGTTTTCTTCATCCTCACAAATGCGAGAGAAAGACCGATACATGCAGAGGTTGAGATAAAAGCAAAGAAGTCCTATTTTACAGGAAAGAGAGATAGTGAGAGAGAGAGAGAGAGAGAGAGAGAGAGAGAGTAATTTACTGCAGCAGGTGAGCAGGAGAAAGTGGAAGAGTCTGACAGAGGAAAAGCAATTTGGAGTAAAAGCAAAGTGCTTTGGAGTGGAGAGAAATATTAGTGTTTTCATTACATTAATTAACTGTTACACATTTTTATTGCATTTTTAAACACTGATGAAGAGAGAAAAATGGAAAAAACCTAGAGAACTGATGGTTCAGTAGAGAGTGAGTGTATGGTACGTAAGCTTAAAATCAGAACATACAGAATAAGCAACCAACTTCTTTATACACTACAACTATCGCCCATTTCGTCCTGTTGAATACAATTAGAAATTGTAAAGATTACAATTTGCTCGTATAGAAACAACCTGCTTTATTTCTAGTTTAAGAATTCTTAATAAGATTCAATTAATTAAGGTTTGTAGTTGAGATAAAAAAGTCAGTGTCACGAGCGGGATTTGAACCCACGACCTTCGGCTAGATACGCCGCTACTCTACCACTATCGTGACTTCGATCCACTCGGGCACTAACTTCCCAACTCAACCCCTCCTTTGAATTTTCCCTCCTTTTTGCCATTTTTCAAATGTCGTGTAATCTATTTGATTCTCGATTTTTATCTCAAATAAAAACCTTAATTAATTGAATGATATTAATTGGTCAAGCGGACCACGACAAATAGTGAATTCTTAGAAAGGATAAGTTTTTCTTATTTTGGTTTTTTCTTAATTGGGTTGATAGTTGGAAGGGACGAGGTAGAGGGCCTGGAGAATGGGTAATTTTTGGGATATAACGTGAAATTGATGGCGATTTGCTTTGACATTTTCACCTATAAGATTCTTTTTGCCAAGTAGTGCCAAGTCATGCGTAAAATTTCCAAATTGTTCATATATTAACGAACGATACATTTTTTAAATAAACTTAAATATTGCAAATTACACAAGCAAATGTTTTTTTAAGTGTTTTAAATATGTTAATTTCTCCTCCTTTCTCTCTTTATTACATGTTACTTTCTTGGATATGGGAAAACAGGTTGTATTCATTATTAAGCCGTCATTTCTCACGCGGCTGCACAAGGCCGAGAACCACGAGATAACTGGAAATAATCTAATTACAGTTTGACCATCTTACTTTCTACAGTCCTTCTTTTCGCCGAATATAGATAAAAACCTGATTTGCGTTTAAAAAATAGGCAGGTTATCACCAATATATATTGGACGAGTATAAATGTAAGCAAAATGAAGATAAGAAGACAAGAAGTTTCTACAAACCTGTTTCTAAACATACACAACAAAAAGTGACATAATTCGTTAAAACCATTTTCAACAAAAACAGGAACGGCAGGGGGTTTAGATGCCAAGGTAACTGGGCTAAGGTGAAACTAGTTTTATATTTATAAAAAATATTGCTTTTAACTCCTAATTATATATACTTACTCACTTATACTATTTAACGCACACATAAATTTTAACAAAGAAATATACTTAATATGCTTAGCACTGGGCATTGAAAGTTGTCTGGGACATCTTGGAACTAGCCTAGCTCTGCTTTGTACGCTTTTCCGCTAGATGTCTGTCACGATCACGCCGCGTATTGAGTTCACGGTGGTACTTGGTGAAAAGGCGGAGTTTAAAAATAACGAATAAAGAATGAAAGCAAATAGGAATAACATCGTGCAAAAATCAAGTAGCAAGAGGAAAGAGAGAAGGGGAATGAGAAGGAAAGGAATTATCGCACATTGGAAATTTTATTTTAGAAAGAGAGTGATGGTTGAAAATAAAGAGTGTGTGTATTTGTGTGTGTGTGTGTGTGTGTGTGTGTGTGTGTGTGTGTGTGTGTGTGTGTGTGAGAGAGAGAGAGCATAGACAGATGTATAGATAGATGGATAAATAGATAGGTAGATATATAGATAGAAAGATGGATAAATAGATAGTTGGATCGATAGTTAGATAGATAGATAGTTACATAGTTAGATAGATGGATAAATAGATAGTTGGATAGATAGTTACATAGTTAGATAGTTAGATAGATAATTAGATAGATAGTTATATAGATATATAGATATATAGATTGATTGGTAAACAGATAGTTAGGTAGATATATAGATAGATAGTTAATTAGATAGATAGATAATTAGATAGATAGTTAGGTAGATAGATAGATATATAGATAGATGGATAAATAGATAGGTAGATATATAGATAGAAAGATGGATAAATAGATAGTTGGATAGAGAGTTAGATAGATAGATAGTTACATAGTTAGATAGATAGATAGATAAATATATAAATAGATAGATATTTAATAGAGAGTGAGAGAGAGAGAGAGAGAGTGAGAGAGATAGCGGGAGTGAGAGGGAGAGGGAATGAGCGTGGCAGGAAAAAGAAATGTAGCCTTTAAAAGGAGAGAGTCGGAGAGACACAAATGATAAGAGTCACTGAAAAAGACAAATCGATCCTAGAAAGATTGACAGATAGAGATAGATAGATAGAGATAGAAATAGATAGAGAGAGAGATAGATAGAGAGAGAGAGAGAGAGAGAGAGAGAGAGAGAGAGAGAGAGAGAGATGGATAAATAGATAGGTAGATATATAGATAGAAAGATGGATAAATAGATAGTTGGATTGATAGATAGATAGATAAATATATAAATAGATAGAGANGCGAGTGGAATGAGTGAGAAAGCATGAAAACAAGTGAGATGACCATAAAATAACCAGAGTGTTACGGTTTCAACATTTTCATTACGTTTTGTATTTAATTTTTTTTTTCCATCAAAAATAAAACTTCTTAACCGTGAACTTTGGCGTGAATTGAAATCGTAATTTTAATTAAATATAATGATTATAATTTACTCGTACTGAAACATTGTGTTTTTTTTCTAGTTTGATAATCTTGAAGTCGGATAGCTATAATGTGGAAAGCAATTACCCATATCGATGGTGCAACGACGATGAGATTCACACCATTTCTGCTACTCTATTTATGTCAAGGTAAGCTACATCATGTTCAGCCTTAACAAAACGAATCATTATTAGTTATAAATAGCTTCCGGCTCGAGGTATTATAAAGAAAAATTAGGGATAATGTTTTTTTAAAATGAACAGTGGCATATTTACCAATTCACAACGGTTTTGGCGGATCTAATAGCAGTCCTGGAGGTATTTTTACATCGTGCGGGTCTGACTCAAGACAGTGAAGCAAGCAATAGCGCATCACAAGACAAAAGAGAGTGCGTTTTGAAATGCACGACATGTCCACAAGGCTCAAATGTCAGAAAAACCTTTCCATTCGCACTTTTATCTTTTATTTACCTTGGTCCGAATAGAATAATATGGATAAATCACATGGTAAGGTAAATTCTTCATTTCTTCATGAACTCAAAAAAAATATCGTGTTCGTTCAGAACCTTGATAATTATTACAACTTGCGTGTTCGGTCCTAGTTTTGACCCGCAAAGTCAGGATCGTTTAGGAACAAATCGCGTCGGGTTTTCCTGGTTGAACGGGTTCTTCGTTAAGTTAATAACCCTGAGCTTATACCGGCCGCTTAAGTCAGGCAGCTTCCGAAATAAGGAACAGGTTTCGTCTTATCGGGTCACGGCAGTTACGACACCGGCCGAATCCTTGCATCCTTTGTCCTGCAGGAAATGTAAAAAAATTAAGTCCGAGTGGGTCGAAGTCACGATAGCTCAAGTGGTAGAGCAGCGGCGTATTTAGCCGAAGGTCTTGTGTTCGAATCCCGCTGGAAACACTAATTTTTCATCTCAACCAAGACCTTACATAAAAAGAATAATTGAAATAAGTAACTTGGCCACAAAAACATAAATGGATTATTATTTCATAAAATTTAGAAAAAGCATTTCAATAGCATCAAAAAAACCTTCAGGGAGAAGGGGGAAATTTTTGCATAAGGCCTATAACTAATAGGATCAAAATCTTATCTTAAAACAAGGATAATGTTTTTTCTGCTAATAAACAAAATATGAATTCAACATAATTACAAAAATCGGCCTTGTTAAACATAAACAAAATTAGTACAATATAAAGAAAATAAAAAACATGGAAAATTGTTTCATGTTAAATTGATGAATTCCCGTTGCCTGAGAAAATTGACAATTTTCCCATCGAGCGAACACACGTGACAAACATTGCGTGTTGTCATCGTAGATGTGTGTTGGACAGACAATTTGCTCATCCTTTGTTTAGATGGTGTATGAAGCGTAGATTTTTATTTTTTTCCTTTTTTTTAAGGAAATAAGTTTTAACTTTTTGATAAAGAGATAAGAAGTAAGGGTAGAATACTATACTAAAACGGTGTAGGTTGTTATGAATAGTATGATTTGAAGCATAAAAAAGAACATAGATAATTTGACCCCACACTTACACTTCACAAATACGCCAGAAGAGGTCTTATCATTAAAAGTTTGCTGTCCATGTCTAATTTTGATCGTGAGTGAAGTAGTCCTTTTAATAATTTATTGTAAAACGTCGACTCCAAGTCAGTCGTTTATCCATGAAAAGTCCAAGATAACGCAGAATGTGGTAGAAAATGAGATTCCATTTATACTCATCGAATAACAGATTTAAAATTTATCTGTACCCTTTTAGTTAGGTTTGCTTTCATTATCCAATTTATAAACTATACTGTCAATTCATTTAACGTTTACATGTGTAGGAATATCTTCAGTGTATATTGAACATAGAAACGGGCCAAGTATGCTTCCCTGAGGAACAGGCTCTAATGAGAACCTGTATGGGGTGAGAGTACAGTTCCATGATGGACTCGGCAAATCGTTTCGTCAAATACGAACTCAGTTTCCGAACAAAGCCTAAAAAATCGATCAAGACCTGTTCTAAAAGTCAATTCAATGCTGTTTTTGTACAATGATAAAGATGGTATTGTTAGCAACAGTTGAGTGGTCGAGAGAAATGAGCGGAATCACGATCATTTTTCTAGAAGATTGACAAGAATGTACAGGGTGTTCGGCTACTCGTGTTACAAACTTTGCCAGTAGATTCTACATTCAAAAAGAACCCAAAAAGTCCTAATTAACTATGGTCCTAATTTCAACAGTTTCGGAGTTAATTTACTTTTTATGATTTTTTAAGATTTCACGACATTGCTTCAAATAAACCATGATCACTCCAAATTTAATTTCTTTTGGACAAATCCGTTTATACCGTTGAAAACTACGTTAAATTTCCAATAAGGTGTTTTCAATACTAAAGTTTTAAACATTGGTGAAATAAGTGTTTTAGTTGCCAGAATTTTGAAAAATATATTTTTTTTAGTTGAAAAACTTGTTATGGTGATTTCAAACTACTATTTACAAACCTAGAGACTAGAAAATGTCAGAAAACGTACTCAATTTAATATCCTTTTTAGGGGTAAAATAGCTTTTTTTAATTATTTTGTTCAAAAATTAAGAAATTAATGAAGGAAAGGAAAAAACCGTGTTTGACGGATTGATTAAGGTGGAAAGATTTTTTAAAAAATTAAAGAAATTTTGAATGAATTTATTAAACGTTTTTTAATTTTAATTCGAAACCGAAATAGTGCAAGGGTTAATTTATTTACCATTACGACGGCAACTTTGATTAAAAGATTATCTTATTATTCTCCGGAATAAGAGAATTTTAAGATTTTAATGCATTCATACAAAATTTCCTTAAGTTTTTTATTTTTTATTATTATTCATCTTTTCCACCTTAACAATCCTACAACCACGGTTTTTGATTTCCTTTATCAATTTTTTCATCTTTGCAAAAAGTAAATAAAACAGAAATTATACCTCTAAAAAGGATATTAAATGGCGTACATTTTCTGAAATTTTCTGGTCTTTAGGTTTTGGAAATAGTAGAAGAAATTCTTTGAACTAAAAGGTTTTCGACCAATTTGTTGATACCATTGAAAACTACGTTAAATTTGCAATAAGATATGATCTATATTAAAATTGTAAACGTTCGTGAAATAAGTATTTAGAAGCGAGAACCACGAAAAAAATATATTTTTTTTAAAGTTGAAAACCTTACTATGCTGATTCTAAACTACTATTTCCAAATATAGGGACCAGCAAATTTCAGAAAACGAACTCCATTTAATATCCTTTTTAGTGGTGCAATTTCTTTTCCTAATTACTTTTTTAAAAATTGATGGAGGAAAGGAAAAAACGTGGTTGAAGTATTGGTAAAAAAAATATATTTTTTAAAGTTCTCGCTACTAAAATACTTATTTCTCGAACGTTTACATGTTTAGTATTGATCACATTTTATTGGAAATTTAACGTAGTTTTCAATAGTTTCAACGGATGTGTCCAAAACCTTTTAATTTCGGAGTGATCATTATTTATTTGAAGGAAGGTCGTGAAATAACTCCGAAACTGTTGAGATTCGGACCATCGTCAATTAGGACTTTTTGGTTCCATTTTGAATGTAGAATCTACTGGCAAAGTTTGTAACACGAGTAGTCGAACACCCTGTATATAGGAGACTAATGGGCCAGAATAAACTAGAGCAAAAGGATTATCTGGCTTATGATACATTTAATTATTGACAACTTCCATTGCGGTAGAAAATATGCGGTCCTGGGTACATCATTATATCAATGAAGTAAAACTCTTGGGGAAAATTTTTTAATATTTGTATTGTAATCCAATTATAACCTGGAGCTTTTCGAAGAGGTAGTTGTTTAGAAGTGTGTGTCTCATGGAGTAAATGTTCTTTAAAAGTAATTTAATTTTTCCCGGCTTTGATGTAAATGTATTTCAAAGTTACTTCACATCAGCCGATCTTTGTTTTTTCCTAGCATAAGCAAGTAATATGCAAGATGGTATGGTATTAAACGAAGATAAATATAAAAAGGACGAAAACATAAAAGTAAGTAAAAAGTTATTTTAGAAAAAAAATTGGATATTTTAAAGCACACTTTAGAACCCTTAAGTATTAATTTTTATTACAAACAAAAATAGGCATTTTTGGCTGGATTAGCTTGGGACATTTGTTTTTCTTTGATGTTCTAGGTCAACTTACAAGATTCATAACATCTGGATTTTCTCTGAAGTCAAAAGTCAACATTATTATAGCCTTCAATTAATTAAGCGGTAGCCGAATGGTTAAGGCGTCAGACACTCGGCTAGTAGATCCCGCGGTCGTGGGTTCGATCTCCACCGTCGCCTCTGGACTTTTTCTGACGCCTAAAGGGACCGGTGGCCGCAATTGAAAGAAATTGACACGGCGGGATCAGATCTCAGCGACGACCCTGAATTGGTCCCTACCCCCTTCAAAAATGAGTTTCTTCGAAAAAAAACCCCAGAAACTACAATCTTGCAATTCCTTCGTATGAGAATTGTGCTTGAGCACGGCAGCGATACTGGATCCCTTGTTCTATTTTTGGAGGAGACAGTGGAATTCAATTCATTGGATATAAACAATGAAAGAAACAACTAGCAAATTGTGGAAAGAAAAAAGCTGCAGCAAAGGAAAATATCGAATCCTGACAGGATACTTAAAAGGACACCGCAGACTGACTGGGCGTTTGAAGTAGATAACCAAACGTGCAGATTCTGCAAAAAAGCAGATGAGACATCAGCACACCCACAAACATTGGCACCAAATTTGACCGTGGAAGGAAGTGTTTTGGGATGAAGAACGTAACCGAAGAAGAAATTTAAGCACTGAAACCTGGCCTATTAACCGAATTTCTAGATGAAAGATAGTCACTTCGCCTGAGTGTTCTAAGTACAGAAGGGGCTGTCAAAGGGTGCAGAATATTAAACACCCCGAACTTTACATCCTATATCTTACCCAACTCCAAAAACTCCAAAAGTCCAACTCAAAAAAATTCACCTTGAGACAAAAATTTTCATTGTAATAAAGCAAAATTATTTGCGTGTACGTTAGATAGCCAATTTTTAACTTCTAAGTCTGAGTTTTTTTTTTATATTATTGGTAAAATATTATTTATCAGATGAGATTTGGACAAAAAGTCTCCTTTCCTCTATGCGTTTGCCAACGCACCAGTGTGATTCCTTATATTTTTTTTCTACTCAAAGCTCACGTTTTTGAATATTTCAGTCTTGTACCAAAGAGGACTTCGATAAGCAGGGAGACCCGAAACGCGTTTTTGCATAACGCTGAAAACGGTTGCGAAACCCAGCTTCACAACGGCACTCGTGGATTTTTCTAACCGAACTTAAGAATTGAGCGCTTTCGACAATCAAATTACTGAAAGAATCGATAAACGATTTTTAAGAAAAAAACTGGCTTAATGGCCTAGTTTTTTATTCAACTTTACCAGGGTCGGTGCTTAAGGTAAAAAATGCATGTAAACACGAAAGAAGTTCAAGTCCGTCGGCTAATATAATTGGTTTGAACTAACCTTGACGTTAAAAGAAAATGTAAAATTGACTAAATAAATCGGACAGCATGTTTACAATTTTTTAAACAGTATTTCAAATAAATTAAAATCGTAGACGGTCAAGGTTTAGGTCATTTCATTTCTTGAGTAGTGAGACACTTGAAAAGTTCCATCAGAGGTAATGGAAGTGGACATTAGTGTGTAAGATGTGTATGATGTGTTTACAAAGTGTGATAAAGTGCGACGGATGAGTATTGCAGTGCCGCCTTGCGCCCTATCGGAAGGGTGATCTGTCCTGTAAGTAATGTAGTCTTTGATAATAAGAAAAGAGTTAGTTGTTAAATGTGTCTCAGTAATTAGTGCTATGTCTATTCGTTTGTCATGTAGCACTATGTCTAGTTCGTCTTTGTGGGAGCTCAAACCATTAGCATTCCAAAGAAGAATGAGTAATGATTGTGAAGACATGATTAGCCGGCAAGTTTTGGAAGGATCTGATTCATTACACTTGTGAGGAGTGTTAGAAGAGGTGTGATAAGTGACTTAAAATCGCTAAGGAAACTAGAAAGAAGTGAAGTTACATCGCTGAAGGGAGAAGGAGATGGAATGAAAGTGTTATGTGGTGGAGTTGGAATGGAGGTGTTATGAGGTTGAGGTGGAATGGAGGTGTTATGAGGTTGTGGTGGAATGAGCTTAGCTAGGGGAGGGTTTAACGATTGCTTCGTCGCCTCAGCATAGCTTGAAAACTGGCGTTGGACTCGATGCGGAGAAACCACTGTTTGAGTATCATTGCCTGTCGTCTCTCTTCTTGCAAAGGATGGTCCTCTCTTCAAGAGTTGTAGCTCCTTGTAGGAAGAACAGCCACGATAGTTTGCAGGGTGGTCCTTTTTACAATGCACACATGTTGCGGGTTCCTCTCGTGATCTAGTACAATCTGCTGTCAAGTGAGAACCAGCGCACTTCACGCAACGCGGGAAGTAGTTGCAAAAAGATTTCGTATGACCATAATCTTGACACCTTTTACATTGAGATATTTGTCGTTTTTTGTAGGGTTCTTCTACCTTATATATTACGCAGGGCGGGTGACCAAGACCCGATCATTCTTCTACCTTAATTTTTGTACAAAGGAGATTGCTCAATGTAAAGATTTCTTCATTTATGGGGTTCGGTTCCAGGTCAATAAAGAACAGGGGACGACTAGTTTTTGTAGTGGGTTTTTTACATTGGTCCACTCCTAACATTGTAGCCAATGTTCTCTAGTTCTTCCTTAATTAATTCTGGGGGCGTAGAATAATGAAGGTGACGCATAACGACCCTAAAAGCCTTATCTTCTTGAAGCTGATAGGTATGATATTCAGCGTTTTGTGTTTTTAGTGGGAGTAAACTATTGTATCCTGAACTCTAGCTTTACAGGTAAAACCATTTTTACCAACAAGGTTGTTCACTGTCTTGCAAAAGTCAGAGTAGTTTACAATGTTTTTAAGAAATATAGGTGGTGGTTTAACGGGTTTGGGAGGTTGCTTAATCTCAGCTGTTTTATTTTCTTCGTTCAGCTCCGCTAATGGAGCAAATGGGTTTGCTGTAATAAAACATGGTGGCATATCGCTACTCTTTGACGGCTGCCCAATTGTGAGGATCTCATTTGGTTTAGAATTTTCTTCTATTTGGTCTCTGTTTTCATCTGTCAAATTATTTTTAGTCGGTCTGCCCTTCTTCTTCTTATTTTTGAGAGAATTGCCAGATGGTGGAGGTCTTTTATTTTTTAAAGAATAAAACTGAGAAGATGTATTAGAACGTACCTCTTCACTAGAGGATAGTTCAGGTTCACTTAGGTCTATTGAGGTCCATTAGGTTATTGAGGGTATACGGGTTGCCAGATTAACGAATTGAACCTTACTGATTGCGAACTCTAACCTTGTTGAGTAGCAGTAGGCGGCAAGGTCCGCTGCAATGCTTCGTCCTCCAGATTCCGTACAAAAATAATAACGCGCATACACTCACTGCCTCAGAAGGAAAGTCAAAAACAAACAAAATCGACTAGCCCCCAATTTTAGGTCGAGTCATAAGTCAATAAAAGTAGAGCACAAAAAAGGCGTCTATACTAGATAACGGATCAGCTGATTCTTTTTCTTAACCTCGTAAAAAAAGAAGTATTTTTTATGATTTTATTTATAAGTCATATGTAATTTTGTCTATATGTTTTCACACATTTCCAAGTTATTTTTAAAACACAATATCCTAAATCCGAATGCTTTTACATCATAGAATTATTATAATAAATGATTTTGAGAAAGCTCCTGTTAAAAAGAATTCTTCTCAAAATTAATTCCTGACCAACTCAACTAGCCAACAGTGTCGAAATTTGTTTATGACCTAGTTTACCTGACTTTTTTTGGCTTTTAGAGATTTTTTGGTTATTGATAAATGCTGATAGCTTTATTATATTTTTATTGCAATCTACATAAAAATTGCTGTATTGAATTTGAAAAAATGATATATTTATTGATTTGAGCCAGAAGAACGGCGAAATAAAAATATTAAACGCCTTTTTTTGCGAAACCAGAGTTTATTCAAATCCGATATTTTGGAGTATAAATCACCAAACATAATTTTGGTCCAAATCCACCAATCTGATTGTCTCCTTGTGAGTAGGTTAAAAAAAAAAAAAAACCAGGTGTGACTAATAATTTGACACCTGTATACTAATAATAATATGATTAAGTATACTAATACTAAGTAATAAAATACTAATACGGATTACAATATTGGCTCAAGTCTCAACGTAATGCCTGAATATATAATTAAAATTTCTCTTCAGACGCATAAAAAGCAAATTAGGATCAAAATATTTAATATCATTCTATGCTAATTTCAGTAGGAAGTGAACCGTTTGTTTTGTCAAAATGACAAGAATAATCAACGAGGCTTCTTACATAAGACGATGGCACGATTAATAAGAAGGCTGGCGTGTGCGTATCATGAATACAATCGGCATTATCTGTACGATACTTTTTCGGTGACACATTTCGTCTTGTTTGGATTTTGATTTTTTTTCCTTAACATTTTCCTTAACCATATAAATTCAAAGGCCTTGGGCTAATTTTGCACCGTTTTACGACCAAGGTCGCATGGTAAACCGGAGTGTCGAGCGTTGACCGATTAACCAATATTTCAACGCTCTGATTGTTCAATGGTTGACGTTATCGTCCGTTATTTTCCTGCTACGAATGATCGAACGTTAAATCTGAAGAACGATAAGAAAATAAGCGTTTTTCCATTGGAAGGGACTGAAAAGTCCATGTAAACAGTAATCCACGTGTCTCTTTAGCACTTTTGCAAAACAATTAAACGCCCGTTTCCCATTTGCTTAAGACATGTCGAAAAGGCATTGCATATACTTCAAAATGATATGGCTTTGACAGACCTCGAAACAGGATTGACCGAACCGGCCAAAAACAGTATTGAATCACCTTAAAAAGCCTAGACAATAGTTTTTCAATGGATTTCGTAAATGTAAATTCCATAGTTTCGTATTTTGTTGTCACACGTTCGAACGGTCCAAGAGACGTGCGTTTGCACAGTTGACAGCTTGTAATCATTTTCGGTCCGCCTATTCTCGCTGGTGGCCCTTATCACCTATTCAACCCGTCCATAAGAGAAAACGTTAATCACATCATCACTGTATGGTACATGTTAATGTAACTATTTAAATAAGGAAATTTCATTATATGCGACTTTATAGAGTAATTTATTGTTTCAAAGATTTTCTATTTTTCTGTGTCATTTTTCTCAAAATCTATTTGATCTGTTATTGATTTATTTTTTAATTTGTTATTTTTCATAGTATATTACAAATTTGTAGACCGCTTAAAAACAGTTAAACTCTCGACACGACACGCAAGAATGACACAATTATACAGAAGACAAACTCTTTGAGCCCTGAAGATGATCTCAATAAAGATCGAAACGTTGGCACGATAAAGAAAATGTTTTTCTGAAACCTACATCACACTAGATCGCATCTCACGATTTCTAAATAAATATCGATTAACGGTCACTAATCACCACACATAACGTTTTGAGTTTATCAAGGAGAAGGCTGATTCTACTGTACCAAAAGCTTTAGAAAAGTCCAGGAGAATTGTAATTTTACGTTGGTCGATAGCCAGTATGTCAGTCGAGATTTTTAGGACAGAGGATTGTGCGGAAAAGCCATATTGGGAAGAGGACAAGGAGATTTGAGGTTCCTAAATAAGAAGAAATTTCTAAATGGACTACTTTTTCCAAGGGTATAGGTAGCTTAGAGAGGATAGATATTGTACGGAAATCATTAGGGGAAGTGGGATTATGAATTTTATTTAAGGGGGTTCATAATCGCCTGCTTCCTCGATTTTGGAAAAATGCAATATTGTAAGGAACAATTCTAGATGTATGGATAAATGGAAGACATACTTTAATGAGTTTTATGGATGTCCCGTCACTACTAACTGCCTCGGTATGGATGCGCTTAATAAAACTACCTAGAAGAACCTGCTAGGATCAAACGGAGGGCATATAGGAAGGGAAATAGGGTTGAGGGAACTGGAAGATTGTGAAGACACAAAATGGTCTTTAAATTCATCAGAGCTTGCTGGAAAGACAGGGAAGGCTTGGGATGAGGTACAGAGGGTACGTAGGACATTTTACTTGGACTTGGTATCTGGGGCAGAAGACAGGGCTTCATGGAAGTAATGAGCTCGAGCTATTCGGAGTTTAGATTGACCTATTGACCTACGGGCAGCATTCCGCCTTCTCCTCAGGACACGATCTCATCATTCATCCCACGGAAAATAAACTAGTAAAAACAAGTGTATAATATATAATATAATTGGAACTTAATCTACTGATAACTTTTGAATACTTGATCGATGTTATAGTGGGAAACTAGTCTGTTTTAGCTTGTTTTCTTGATATGGATGTTAGCTACTAGTTGGATGAAAGTGACAAATAAGGCTGTACGCTGAGGGGCGAGTGGGTCGGACTAGTACTACGGTCGTGGGAGTGGGCAAAGTTATAGATCGACGGTCGACCTTCACCGTGAAACCCACTGTACTCAGCGACAACTCGAGGATCTTAACGGGGGGTCGTCGTTTTATCTGGAGGGGTATCCGCATCTCCTGGAGGGGGCCCAAGGACCAGGGGAGTTTAAGTAATCCGATGAGGGATAGATACTTGTTACAGTCTTAACCCCGAGCGAATTTGAAATGTGAGATGGGCTATCGGACTCTTTTCACCCAACTTTTACCCTGGCTGATCTACAACGCCGGCAACATCACGACGGACGACATTATCAACCACGTCCAGATATTGGCGAGTGAGTAAAACCGGCAGCAAAAAAAAAAAAAAAAAAGTTTCAGTGTTACAATACGAAAAGTGCGCTAGGGAAGGAATGTGAGCTCCTACTTTCAGCTTGTAAAGATTTATTTTTCTATTGTCTCGGCGTAAGTTTCCATTTGAATTTCAAATAAGAGAAAATCTTATCGTCAAACGCGGGGGTTTCGATTGAAGAAATGAAATAACAGTTCGGCATATCTTTGTCGGATCCTTTGCGAAAGTGAGATAGCAATCTTATCAATAAAAGCTCATATAATTTTATATCAATTTTTTTCTAATTCCATCTAAAAGAGACGTGTGAACCAATGAAACAAGACACGTGTGGAACCAAGTGTCTCCTGGAAGTCCGTGGAACTACATGTAAATGAATTTCACCATGGGAAAAACTTTTGAAACGTGAGAATCATAGATGATGATCATTCCTCTCGTTTTGTTGTAATGAGTGCTAATTTGTAGACTTTAAAATAACCTGAAGCATTAAAATACAATAAATATTTAATATATGAAAAAGTTCGTCAGGTGCTTCTACACCTCAAATTTAAAAAAAACAAAACAAATCGTATGAACCACGGTTCGATTCTCAACCTCACAGATATTCAACATTTTATTTTTTATTTTTTCGACTATCTACTGTTTTAGTCATAAATTTACTCGTAGATCTTGACCTCTTCATTTTTAACAAGAAAAAGAACATTGAAAGGCGCTTTAAATTTTCTTTATGAATGCAACCATCTCGAACTTAAATTTAATTTTTGTTAAGAAAACCAAAACGCTAGATCTTTCAAAACTGTTAAATTTAAAATTTGTAAAAACAATAATTTGCAAACTCGTTGGAAATATTCACGGTAGAGCCTGGAAAATTTCCTGACTTCTTCGTTTAATAAGCTTTCTAGAGTTATACACTTTCCTTTAATTACATCTTGCAAAATTTTGGCTAAATGGGAAAAAAGTGGTGACGCTGAGAAAAACGGGGAACGGGGCTAATCTAGTAATTCGACTTTTTGTCCGGGGCGAAATTTATTTCCACATTTTAAATTAATAAAAAAACAGAAAAAGAAAGAAATATCAAACAAAACATATAAAAAAGATACGATATACATAGTGAACAACCAGATTAGGTAGAATTTTTCTTTTTTCAAAGTTTTTTTTTGTTAGGTTAAAATCAAGTTTTACAACTTCTGTATTGTTCTTTTTATGGTTTGTGTTTAGTTTAGATATTCTGATTCATTTTTCTGCTTTGGTTCTTTGCTGTCTCTTTTTTATGTTTTTTTTTCAGTTTTATTTCTTTTTGTGCTTTTTTATTATCTTAACGTTGGGAAATAAATTTTGCCCAGGACAAAAAAATAAAATTACTAGATTAACCCTATTCAACTTTTTTCCTATTTATCATAAAATCTCTTTATTTTAGTTCGAGTAGTTAAAGAAAAGGGTGCACCACTAGAAAGCTCATTAAACAAAGAAGTTGTTATGAAATTTTTCTAGATATGGAATTTTTCCAATTAGGTTGATAATTCAGTTTTTACAAATTTTAAATTTTGTAGTTTTTAAAAGATTTAATGCTTTTTTTAACCAAAAATGAAATTTAAAGTTCTAGAAGAGTGCCTTGTTAAAGATAATTTAACTTTAATTTTCTTCTCAATTAATTAAGGTTTTTAGTTGAGATAAAAAAGTCAATGGCACGAGCGGGATTCGAACCCACGATCTTCGCCTAGATACGCCGCTGCTCTACCACTTGAGCAATCGTGACCTCGATCCACTCGGACACTAACTTCCCATCTCAACCCCACCTTTTGAATTTTCCCTCCTTTTTGCCATTTTTCAACATAATTTTTCAACTCGTTCGTGCCATTGACTTTTTTTTATCTCAACTAAAAACCTTAGTTAATTATAATATATTAATTGGTCGAGCGGACCGCGAAATTAGTGAATTTCTTCTCAATGTTTTTCGGATTTCTTCAAAAATGAATTTTTTAACAACTAAGGGAAGATTTATGACGAAAACCGTAGATTGTTGAAAAACCAAATGTTGAATATGTGCGAAAGGGTTCAGAGTCAGATCGTGATTCATATAATTTTTTTTTGTTACATTTGCAGCATAGAAGCACCTGGCGAACTTTGTCGTAGGAGTAACGAATCACACCCAAAATAATGATGAACTGTTTGTCAGAAATCACTCATTGTTTGCCTATTGGAATTTCTCAATCTTCAATGAATGTTTGCATGTTGTCTCTAGTTATGCTCCATAACATCAAGCTTGAAGAACCAATCTTGCAATCTTGGTACACTACTTCTGGTACTTACATATAGCTAACATTATCTATCAACATTGAGTAAAGATATTGCGCTATTCTCCAAATGAAAGCTCATGCAAAATGTTGAAGTCTCAGGAAAGAAAGTCCCACGTAAAACTCTCTGGGGAGGCAAAAGGTGTACTGCCAAAAGTGAAGTCATTAATCAGTGGTACGAGTAGATGTCATTAGTCGAGTGGAGTTTCAATTGGTCGCGACTCGTTACAGTTTTGAGTTAGTCCCTGGACAGTGCCCATTGGATTTTGAATGAGACAATTGTTGGCAAAAATGAAGACGGTGGGCTAGACCTTTGTTAGATTTTTATGAGAGAGCTTTGGAGTTGATGTGTCTGGCTTCGGTTTAAATACCTCTTTTCTGGACTTTAAGCAGTTCATGAACTTTGTTTTGAAGTGTGAATGCCTTGATAATTTTTTAACATCTCATGAAGGATTCGGCAGAAAATCCAATCCTAACGAATAAACGACCCTCCGAGATATCCGTCTCTCACTCTCTCTCTCTCTCTCTCTCTCTCTCTCTCTCTCTCTCTCTGCTCCCGCCTTCACAATCAACTTCATATATATTTGAAACTATATCATTGTTATATATTTAGTGGACTATTGGCTCAATTCATCCGTCATGTACTTAAATTTTAATACATGATTAAATACTCACTAACAAATTTATTAACTTAAAAGACTCAGGTTTATAGACGATCTATTTTCTAGGTTCCTTATTTACGTGAGGTATGACTTTTTTTTAAACCGGTGTAGCTGGGTCAAGTCTAAGGACCAGAACGGCTGGATGAAAAATTGAAGCATTTCGCAGTGGCTGGAACGGATAATTGTGAGAAGAGATCTGAAAAAATTGGTAGCGGGACCGAAACGGAAGAGAAATAAATAAACTAGAAACGAACGGCTCTTTTTTTTCCGTGTTTTACCTAAACGATAAAACTAGCATAGCAGAACAGAATACAGAGGTTTACAAGCAAATTGATTTTTATATCTGTAAAATAATTACAATAGCAAAAAAAACCAGTAAGATCGAAACAAACTAGATAAACGTGTGAGAACTGGTGGAGAACCTCTTAAAAAAACAAATAAATAATAAAGATACAAAATACTTTTTATTGCACTATTAAGTTTTTCGACACAAATACGTAGGGTAAAATTATGTGGGATGGTAATGTATTGCGGTGTGCTGAGCGTAGTTAATGAATTTTTATAATTGGCTTTTGTTACTTCCAGAACAATTAATATATCAATAATATTAATATATTGGTTTATGGTGAGGTTTAATACATAAAAAGTAGTTTTAACAATTTTTCTTATGACTTTAGATTGGAAGTGTTTGGTTGATGCAAAAAGTCGATAACTTACGACATTACTAACATAATGATTGTGCATTTACTTTTTATAGTAGATGTACAGTTTAGTAGATGTTTAGATCGTCTGTCGACAATATGATTGCAACTTAGTTTTCCCAGCTAAGTCCAGAAGTAGTTGTTCGACAGAAAGTAGCGGAATTACGAAACGTATCAGTTCTTCGTTGCACTTATTTTCCACATTTTTGATCGTACGTCGAAAATTATAAATCGTTCTGAAAGTTTCTAAATGCAGTGAATCTTTCAAGGTGATAGGATTGCTGTATCGTCAGCAAAATTGAAGAGGAATTTTTCTGAGAGGGTAGGAACATCAGCGGTATATGTCAAAAAGGGAGGTCAAAGAATGCTCCCTTGTGATACACCAGGTAGAAGAGAGAGGGGTTAGCTCTGTGCCCGGTCTAACTCCGAAGTAGTCTGATTGTTTATTGGTTGGAGGAAACAAAGGAAATCGATTGCCTGATAATTTCGAATTGAATTCGAATCGGATTTATGACAACCATAACTTTTGGCTTAGTTTGTTATGTTAAACATCAAATAGTTCTTAGTTAAAAGGTCCTTCTCTACATACATTTTCTAATCTTCTAATAAATCCCAGACCGTTCGAAGGTTCGAACCTTCAACATCATTGCATCCTTCCTCGAGAAGAGGTTCGTGGTTTTCCCTCCTTAAATCCTACCTGATATACTTTAATGAGATGGGATGGATTATTTCGGACGAAAAGGGACGAAGATACGGGCGTTTCTCAGGGCAGCGCCCTTGGTCCGTTATTGTTTTCATTAACTGCGGATATTCCCATCGCCGCAGTACTGTCTTACTCTGCGCTATTGACACTGCCATTTTTTACTCCAACTCCCTTTATAGCAGAACCAAGTAAAATATTTGAAAAAATGGCAAGAATTATTCCCAAAACATACCCNAGCTCAAGTGGTAGAGCAGCGGCGTATCTAGCCGAAGATCGTGGGTTCGAATCCCGCTCGTGCCATTAACTTTTTTTTCATCTCAAGTAAAAACCTTAATTAATTGTAATGTACTAATTGGCCGCTCCCCTAGCGTAGAAACTTCCGGGAACGCCCCGGCAGCGGTTTAGTTTAAAATGGAATTGCTAACCACACCCTAGATGAGCACCGCCTACGGTAAAGTCTCTTATCGAGCTCAGCCTACACCTGCCATGCGCATTTGAGGGACGCCAAAGGCTCAGCCTAGGTGGTCCGATCCTTCGTTACCCCAAGGGTACCACTCCGGTCGCACAACAATGCAAAGCATACTCGAGTCAGAGACAACGATTCACTACCCTTCCGTTCCCTTACTCACGCATTCGAGGGACTATTCAGCATGATCATCGCGTCCTCAACGCTTACACGCTGTCGTCCGTAAAGCTCTCCGTGGTCATTTCATTTGTCGCCGAGAATCAAATCCGATTACACGACATTGGAAAAATGGCAAAAAAGAGAGAAAATTCAAAAGGTGGGGTTGAGATAGGAAGTTGGTGTCCGAGTGGATCGATGTCACTATAGCTCAAGTGGTAGAGCAGCGGCATATCTAGCCGAAGATCGTGGGTTCGAATCCCGCTCGTGCCATTGATTTTTTTGTTTCAACTAAAAACCTTAATTAATTGTAATATATTGTCAAGCGGACCACGAAATTGGTGAATTTATAAAATAAGTGGCAATCCAGTAAAAAACTCAACTCTCAAATGGAATCCCATAATCCTCACGTACTACTTTCCTGTCGATTCTTTCTAATGATCCTTCTCGCCATCTAAAGAGACAGTGGCGCGTTAATAAAAATGCGTAGAAACCTGACAAAAAATTATTATAAGTAGTCACTCTACATTTCAAATTCCATCTCTCGCTTTTCAACATTGACGGAGATTAACTAGACCTCATTGGTTTTTTTTGTAAATTTAAAATTCAGAACAATTCTTTCGCTTCTTGATCATTTTTCTGTCTTTAACGGGACTTTTCTTCTTAACCTTCTTGCAAAATTAAAATTCAATGCTTTCTTTCAATTTCAACAATAGTTCACAACTGATTTGTTTTACTCATTTCTCTTGTTGGCCAACTAGGTCAGTTTTTGAGTTAACCAGGTCCTAGTTATCATGGTAGAAAACATAAACGTTTTCTACCCACCTTTTTATAACGATGAACTATTTGAATAAATTGTCCTTGAAGTTTGCGTTATTTTACAGAAGGACGATCAATTGGGACATATGTGCTGGTCGAGCTGATGCAACCAATGCTATCATAAATTCAATAGATTCTCTTGATATTTCAAATTTTCTTACATGATTTACATTTAGGCTCGTTTATTTTGAAAAATACGTAATACAAAATAATGACGGTTTACAAGATAAATTGACCTGGTCCAAACCTACTTCAACTTAGGAAAAAAGGTCCTAAGATTGGCCAATTTTAAGTATGATGTAAATTTTCGATTTATATTTAAAAAACAGAAGAAGTACACACTGTAAAGAAGTTTAAAAGCATTCTGTCTTTTTTTCTTTAATCCGGTGTCGTGAATTTTGTAAGACAACGCCTTGAAAGATGAAGCAACGTATGTCGAGGTATGTTCAGCCAGATCATCGTAATCAATCTCCCCCCTTGTTTTTTTGCCTGATCTTAAAATTTGATTAGGCTTTTAAACGTTTGTCCAAACCTGCTCGATCGTACTTGAACGCTATGGTCATTACCATAGGGTCAATTTGGAAAGAGGATTCACCTTTCACCTTGGCATTTCGTACGTAAGAGTGGAATACGAATAATTTTCGCCTCGTGTTTCAAAACGCACACTTTCATGTACAAACGTCCTTTTTCAGACATCCAATAAGATTTCACGTTGATTTTTGATCACGTTGATTGATCCGTCCGTTCTCGCTATGCGCTACAGTCAGATTTTCGCTCGCTGGTTTTTATTTTTTTTATATATTTTTTTAAGTAATAACTTATTTGGTGCCTGTGTATTAAAAATTCATTACAAATATGGTTCTTATGGTTGTTTTTTCCTAAACTATGGCTAGTAGTGAACTATGTGGACACCTAATATGATTGATTAAGAGACGAGGAAGTCTTGAGGCCATCTCATTTAAGACGACGTGCTTGGTTATCAGGATGGGAAAGGAAAGGGAGATCTTTGGCAGTGGTTTGTGATGAGTCGAGAGGTTGATTTGAAACGTTTGGTAGCGAGAAGGAATCAGCTTGTCTTATAAAGGAATATAGAGGTCGTTATAGTTAGTAGGGCTGTGACACAGTAAGGAGCTTTGATGATGAATGAGAAGACTTGATTGCAAAGTGCAGTGGGTGTTGGATGGTTTGGTAGAAACCACGTTCCACTTCATATATTTAAAATAGTCGCAGTAAAGTCTTGTATAAGGTTATCCCCTGATCCCATTAAAGACGACATGGTTGGTTACCAGGATGTGAAAGTAAAATCTTTGGCAGTGGTTTGTGATGGGTCGAGAGGTTGGTTTGGAACGTTTGGTAGCGAGAAGGGATCAGCTCGTTTTATAAACGAGGTCGTTATAGTTAGTAGGGCAGTGACACAGTAAGGAGCTTTATGATTAGTGAGAAGACTTGATTGCAAAGAGCAGTGGGTGTTGGATGGTTTGGCATACCCCACAGTTCCTCTTCATATATTCAAAACAGTCGCAGTAAAGTCTTGTCAAAGGTTATCCCCCCGTACAAATTAAGACGACATGGTTGGTTACCAGGACGGGAAAGTAAAGAGATGTCTTTGGCAGTGGTTTGTAATGGGTCGAGAGATTGGTTTGGGACATTTGTTAGCGAGAACTGTTCAGCTCGTTTAATAAAAGAATATAGAGGTTGTTATAATTAGGTCAGTGACACAGTAAGGAGCTTTGATAATTAGTCAGAAGACTTGATTGGAAAGAGCAGTGTGTGTCGGATGGTTTGGCAGAACCCACAGTTCCTCTTCATATATTCAAAATAGTCGCAGAAAAGTCTTGTAAAAGGTTATACTCCCGTTCCATTTAGACGACATGGTTGGTTACCAGGATGGGAAAGTAAAGAGATGTCTTTGGCAGTGGTTTGTAATGGGATGAGAGATTGGTTTGGGACATTTGTTAGCGAGAACGGATCACTCGTTTAAAAAAGGAATGTAGAGGTCGTTAGAGTTAGTAGGTGAGTGACACAGTAAGGAGCATTGACGATTAGTGAGAAACTTGATTGCAAAGTAGAATAGGTGTTGGATAGTTTGGCATACCCCACAGTTCCTCTTCATATATTCAAAATAGTCGCAGTAAAGTCTTGTAAAAGGTTATCCTCCCGTTCCAATTAAGACGACATGGTTGGTTACCAGGATGGGAAAGTAAAGAGATGTCTTTGGCAGAGGTTTTTGATGGGTCGAGAGATTGGTTTGGGACATTTGGTAGCGAGAACGGATCAGCTCGTTTTATAAAGGAATATAGAGGTCGTTATAGTTAGTGACACAGTAAGGAGCTTTGATAATTAGCCAGAAGACTTGATTGGAAAGAGCAGTGGGTGTTGGATGGTCTGGCAGAAGTCCACATTTCCACTCCATATATTCAAAATAGTCACATTATAGTCTTGTATAAGGTTAGTTTCATGTTCACGGTCAAGACGGATTTCGGTTCTAAAAGTCTTTTGTTCAGTGGTTGTCTCTTATGCCTTTTGTCGGGATTTCAGTTTGCTATTGAGGTATAGTGACATGAAGTGCATGCGTTGGAATTGGATGGCTTGGCAGAACCGTTAATTGAGTTCTGACGGCTGAAATAGAATTCGTTTCGAATTGTCGCCAGAGGTCGCTTGGATAAGAAGAAATCTATGCGGTATCATCCGCATAGACTATGTTGTAACGAAGGAAAGTCAGTATAAATGGTGCATGGAACCAAGAATGTTTCTTTATGGGACATCAACTTGCATTGGTCTACTATTCGAGTATGTGTTACCGCAGTTCATAATGTACAAAACAACAGTCAGTTGAATAAGAATCAAGGGTAAGGTAATAAGTATAGGTTGGAAGTTTATAGAGGTTACCTGGATGACAAAAATTTTTGACAATTTGTCTGAGGACTTTTGACTGGAAAGATTAGATGCACTGGTTATTTGATGTCTTGAAGCTCTATTTCGCATGTTCAAAATGGTTAATTGAGTTTTGACAGTCAACACAGCGTTAGATCCAAAACGTTTTCGTAATTGACGAAGGGTTCGAGTTATACGACGGTTAGGTGATGGCGTTGGGAAGGAAGGTCAGAAGTATAATGGTATAGTGTCGGAACAAGTATGCACCCTTGTGAAACGCCGCGCTGACTCGTATTTTTCTACAATCTGAGATCCGCACCTCACTCTGAAGAGCCAGCCAATTATGATCCAAGGCAAATTCTAATTTTTCCTTATAAAAAATACATGTTTAAGGTCAAAACAAGAAACAAGATCAGACAATTTTTGACACAGAAAGAATATTAAAAAAAACTGGTAATATCACAAAAACCTTAAGATGGCAATTATCAAGCAATCTAGCAAAATTTCTGAAAAAAAGATCTTTATGAAGATTTTCAGCATCCACCTGAAGTTAGTGTATTATTAAACGATCCAAATATAGTTTTTTATTTTCTCTATAGTGAAGTCCAGGCATGTTGTTCAAAGTCGGTAAACAAGATTTCATATTCTAGTTAAGCAAGGACATCAGCTCTATTATTTCTCCGATGTCCCTTATGAACTGGTACCCATATAATGTTTCTGTCAGGGTCGATTAATCTATACATTGTAGATTGCCCTTATATATTAACTATCAGAATAACATATTCATATATACATTTTTTCGACAGTATTTAGAGTTTTATTGTAATGACTCGTTCCTGTGTCGGTACATTCAACTTTTGCCGTTTATTTAACAAGTCACCGAGCCGTACAAACCGGTGGGAATTGCGATGTTTAATTCCTGGGAATAAGGCTATCAAGGTGTTTATTCCCATCTTCAACACCTTCGAAGGGGCTGAATATTAATGAACGATTGTTTTTATTGTTCATTATATTCTGGTTTGTGCTCTATTGTCCTTTCTTGATGATTTTATACAGGCTTAAAACGTCAACATTTATTTACACAATCGTATTTGTGAGGATGAAGAAAACTATCGAAAAAAGACAGGCAGTAATACTAAAAACATAAAAATTGGGAACTAGAACGTGAACATATCTGGATAAATAAATATACGAAGTATAATTAATAAATCTGCTAAGATCTTTGAGTAAAACTGGCCAACTTAGTGTAAATTGTAAAATGAACTAATAACAGAAACAAAAGATAATATAAAATATAAAATTTATAAATAGCTATAAAAAACCAAAATAATTTTGGAAATAATTGGGGTTGTAGAATTCATGAAATCCCATAGTTAAAAACATACACACAAATCTCTCTCTCTCTCTCTCTCTCTCTCTCTCTCTCTCTCTCTCTCTCTCTCTCTCTCACACACACACACACACTTTCTCTCTTTCTACTAAAATAGGACTTCTTTGCTTTTACCTCAATCACTGCATGTATGCCTTTCTTTCTCTTTCGGTTCTCTTTCTCCCTCTCTCTCTCTACAAATTGCTTTTCCTCTGTTCCTGAGACTCATCCTCTTTCAACTGCTCTCCTGCTGCACTAAATTATTCTCTCAGCTCTTCTCTCTCTCTCTCTCTCTCTCTCTCTCTCTCTCTCTCTCTCTCTCTCTCTCTTTCTTTCTTTCTTTCTTTTAAAGAACGCCTTCTTTGTTTTTACCTCATTCTAACATGTCCGTTTTTCTCCCTCCCTCTCGACCCCTCTCAATTTCTCTTTCTCTCTCTNCACACACACACACACACACACACACACACACACACACACACACACACACACACACACACACCTTTCACTTTCTCTCTCTCATCCTAACTATTTTCTGTTCTCTTGTCTTGCTTATTTTTTTTATTTTTTTCTCTTTTTTACTTTTCCTGCTTTATATCCCTTTTCTCTCTCACGCACTCTCTCTTTCTCTCTTCCTCTCACTCTCTCTCTCTCTCTCTCTCCCACCGAAACAACTTTATTTCCTTCCCTCATCTTAACTCGTTCCTATTATCTTTTCTTGCCCATCTTCTTATTGTTTCTGTTTTTTATTTATCACGCTAACTTTCTCTCTCATTATCTTATTCTGTCTTGAACGCGCGACCACACACACACACACACACCTCTTTAACTTTCTTTCTCTAATCCTATCTACCTTCGCTTCTCATTCTCATACATTAATTGTCGTGATTTGTAAACTAGGAATGTTTCCCATGTAAGAAATATTTAATTTATAGTGTATTTTATTGTAAGGAAGTTTTTTCTAAAAATTAATCTCAACTCTGTCTCATTAGTCTAGTTTGTAAACTTACGATGCCTTGAATATTCTTATCAAAACTAACAAAATAGTAGTCGATGAACAATAAAAAATTGAATTTCTATAAATTTTCTCGGACAGTAAATCGTCTTTTTTAATTTAGACCATTTTTCAACCAGTTACTATTGCCAGTAGTGACATTAGTTACTTAGAAATTGGCAACTTACTGCTATTAAATGCTAAAATATAGGATAAATAGACGTTTTTTTAAGTTCGAATTTATTTAGCTGTATCCTGCTTTCGCTTTGTAGGTTAACGAGTAATTATCTTTATGGGATATATTTGATCACTTCCAAATTGGATTTTTGTTATTTCAGGAACCCCAGTAGTTGGTTAGTTCACGGGGTCCTTCTTAGAAAAATTCTCCTTTTTTATTTATTAGATTGATGAGCAATCTTATTTTGTTACAATTCAAGATGATTCTTAAATGCTGGTAGTCTGAAAGACCAGGATGATCGGAAAGGACCAAACGACTGATTCATCAGTTTGTAGACAAAAAGGAAAACCTTGAAGTTAAATACACTTTCACTAGTAAAAGCTCTCTACAAACGGTCTAAAGTGGAAAACTTGTCCCCAGGACGATCAGCGATGGAAGGACACGTGTTCTTTGTGACATGGTATAGCAAAGTTCAATGTTTCACCGGAGAAGGTTTAAAGATAAAAAAAGTGTTTTTACGACGTCGAAAGACCTGTTATTACGGATTAAAGCCCTCCATTAATTCCCCGGACATTTCGACCTTCGCGGGAAGTCGCTGACCTAGGCCAAAATTGTTCACTGACACGGTTTTGGATCCTCGGAGTCATTGAAGGACCCTGAAACGACTGGACCTCCGGAGGTTCGGCGTACGCCGACTCCCACCCTTTCGCTGGAGGGGCTGTCCTGACTCCTGGAAGGGGCGCGAAACCCCGAGTATGACGCTGCTGTGCGACTGCCATGGGCCACGAGTACGCTCTTCTCCAGGTCATCCCTTGGCTCGTCTACAACGCGGCGAATCTGACTTTCGACGTCGCAAGCCACGTACGACTTCTTTCACGTAAGAGATTTGTAACTGGATTTACTAAGAAATTTCAGACATGGAGATGCCGATGCAGAATTCGCGAGGAAATCCAGATTAATTAATTCCTAATCAAACCAACAACTTAGGAACTCTCAACTTCACGAAAGAGGGACTTATCATACCTAATCTACAGGAGAAATAGGTTTTATTATTTTCGGTCCAGCATTTAAGAAATCTACTTTTATTCAGTTTAGAAAAACTTAGTTTAAACCAGAGAAAATGACCATCAATACAGAGCCGAACTTAACTCGTTGGGACACGACATTCAAGTTATTATTTTTATTATTCAGTTTATTTCTATGATTAAGGTGGTTATTTCTTTTAATTAGAGGTAAAAATGAGTTTTAATCGGTAAATCCGAGCTTTCTGGAATCAAGATTTATAATTAATTACTACACTGAATTTACTAAGTTCCAAGTATTAAATTATTTGAAAATAATAATAAAATTTTGTCTATATTGATTAGCTTCTCAGTGCTCACAGTTCAGACTTTTCACTTTCAAATATAAATATGAAAATAATTTTTTTGTTATAATAATTATTGTGAATTTAAACTCGGTTTAGCAGCCGAGGATGTAAGAAACTTGGCGTTTAGTAAAAGGAGTGTTCGTGATGATGATGATGATAAAAGGAAGCTAGAGTTTTGTATTCTCCAAGCAGTGTAGCCTTGTTTACCATATTTTTCCTTCTTCCTTAGTTCAGTTAAATTAATTATCTTTCTCGTAAGAAATAGTAGGCCTTTGACTATCTTTACTGTAAAATAATAGTTGTAAAATCAACTTAAGCTGTAAAATAATAGTTGCTCAGTAGTAATTTCATTGCATAATTTACATATTTCTACGCAGACAAGCTGGTGTCTATACAACTTGGCAGCCAATAAACAAAAGCCCTGTCTTAATGTTTGCTCGCCCCGAGGAAAATCAAGTGCTCTGGGATGAATATGACGTCTGGAGAGTAAAAGTAATTTATTAGCGTGAAAGGAAGGATTTGCTTATAACCCCGCCCCGATGAATATCGAGTACTCTGGGCGAGTGAATGTGACCAGTCATCTATGTTTCTATCCAGTGTTGTGTTTGTGTTAATTTATTGTAATGAATGTAATTTATTAGGGTGAAAGGAAGGGGTTGCTTATAACCCCACCCCGAGGAATATCACGTACTCTGGGGTGAGTGTATGACGTCTAGAGTAAAAGTAATTTATTAGCGTGAAAGGACGGGGTTGCTTATAACGTAATTCGTAAATTTTACGGTTGAAGAATTTTGAAGTTGAATTTTACAGAAGACCTTCATCCTTAATCCTTAAGGCCTCAAGCTTTCAGTACAAGAAACTCCACATCAGATTGTAATAAGAATCTTAGCACAACTGCATACAAGGAACCCAGGCTTAAAGAAAGTAAAAAAGATCAATTTATCTCATGAGCTCATTGAGCAGACGAAGCGCCAAGAAACATCCGTTTTGTTCTTTATTTGGGAAAAAAAGGAGCCTTTTCTTGAAAGGTCAGGACACATACCAAAACTAATTTTACACCCAAAAACACTGAACATTTGTGCTGTATGGTTGGAGTTATACACTATTCCTTTTCGCCAGACGAGACCATCGAATCTACAAACTACCTCATTGAAATTGACGAAAAACAGCAAAACCGACCTAAATTCAACAAAACGCCAGATCTCATGTTTCAAAGTTGACTATGATTTTCCTGATTTTCCAAACTTGTCTCCAAGACATTTTAATTTGTTTACGAATTGGGACAAATTCATTAGAGCAACAATTTTAAAAAATGGTTCACTGGCTTAAAAAAGCATATTCTGACTTTGTTCTTCTTATAGCTCTCAATTTTTCAGTACTGGAATCAAAAAATCGATTAACTGTTGGAAAATTGTGTAGAAAGAAATGGTAAACACTTAATTTAAGGACATTTTTATTAATCAACCTTTCGTCAGATTTCCTACTGTTGCCTTACGATTTTCGGCATTTTGCCATCCTCAGTGTATCTCAAATGGTCGATAATAATCAGTTTTATCAATTTTGCACCCAAAAATACTGGCGAACAGTAGTGATCAACAGGGAACAATTTTTAAAAATGATTGACAGGTCTAAAAAAGCATTTTTTGACTTCGTTTCTTCTTAAAGCTTTCAATTTTTCAGTACTGGAATCCAAAAAACTGATTAGTCGTTGGGAAAATTGTGTAGAAAGAAAAGCTAAATAACTTAATTTAAGGACATTTTGTTTAATCAACCTTTCGTCAGATTTCCTACTGTTGCCTTAAGATTTTCGGCATTTTGCCATCCTCAGTGAATCTCAAATGGTCGATAATAATCAGTTTTATTAATCTTGCACCCAGAAACACTGGCGAACAGTAGTGACTAAACAAAGAACACTTTTTAAAAATGATTGTCAGGTCTAAAAAAGCATTTTTTGGCTTCGTTTCTTCTTAAAGCTCTCAATTTATCTGCACTGGAATCAAAAAAAAATATTAAGCGTTGGGAAAATTGTGTAGAAAAAAGTTAAATACCTTAATTTAAGGACATTTTAATTAATCAACCTTTCGTCATATTTCCTACTGTTGTCTTAAGATTTTCGTGATTTTGCCATCCTCAGTGATTCTTAAATGTCGGTAATAATCAGTTTTATCAATCTTACACCCAGAAACACTGGCGAACAGTAGTGACCAAACAAAGAACACTTTTTAAAAATGATTGTCAGGTCTAAAAAAGCATTTTTTGGCTTCGTTTCTTCTTAAAGCTCTCAATTTTTCAGTACTGGAATCAAAAAATTGATTAAGCGTTGGGAAAATTGTGTAGAAAGAAAAGGTAAACACTTAATTTACGGACTTTTTTATTAATCAACCTTTTCCCAGATTTCTACTGTTGTCTTAAGATTTTTGGCATTTTGCCATCATTAGTGTATCTGAAATGGTCGATAATAATTAGTTTTATCAATTTTACACCAAAAAAACACTGGCGAACAGTAGTGATCAACAGGGAACAATTTTTAAAAATGATTGACAGGTCTAAAAAAGCATTTTTTGACATTGTTTCTTCTTAAAGCTCTAAATTTTTCTGCACTGGAATTAAAACATTAATAAATGTTGGTAACATTGTGTGTAAAACGAAGCTAAATACTTTGAATTTAAGGATTTTGATTTTATTACTTTATTATAATTTTTTATTAATCAACCTTTCGTCAGATTTCCTACTGTTGTCTTAAGATTTTCGGCATTTTTGCCATCCTCAGTGATTCTTAAATGTCGGTAATAATCAGCCTTTTCCCAGCGTGCATTTTATATACTTTTAGTTTTCTTATGGTTAAACAATCGTTAAAATAATGGAGGTTTTACGAAATCATTGTCTCATTGACTGAGGGTTTCTTTAGAAGAATATTTCTTCTTATTTTCACGTCACTTTTTGAATGTACTATAATTTTATGATTTATGTTAAATGTTGCTTAAAGGAAACTTTCTCAATTATCTTGTTCAGCATAAAAATGTTAAAGTGCGTTAAAGAGCTTTTGATGTATTAAAATTTTTTTTAGCATGCTGCAAGAGTTTTTTAATTGTCACTTATATCAAGTAGGTGTATAGATCTTCTAAATGGTTAATAATAATAGTAATCATAATAACATAGTAGAAACGTTCTACCTAAATGAAAGGTTCATAAACAAGAGGTATTACATACATAAGAAAAATATCAGTAACATCCATTGGTCAATTTATTTTTTATTTACCCATATAAATTGCAAATATAAAATTAAAATAAAGTTGAACTGTTGTCTGTCATTTATAGTTTGATTCATAGATCTAGGTCAGCGAGACAAGATACTTGTACTTTTCAAGGAAAATATGGTTCGTGTTTGTGGTTTAGAAACTTTTTAGTCCAAGGAAGTATCGATCAGTGTTTTTCGATTTTACTTTCATCTTCTATTCTTATGTAATTAAAATTTTAAAGGCAGTACGAGTACGCTTAGAGAAGTTCAGAATATTCTAGTTGTCTATTCTAATGAGATGGGAAAATCGTTCAGATGTATTCAAAAAATTGTTTTACGGTATAAAAATCCAAATTGGCTTACGTTATTTATTTTGGAGTAATTTAGGCACAGTTGCAAGTAATTGGCTCACACCTATTTTCTACAAAATCAGTTTTTCTCCTGTGTCCGTGCCGTGAATCGTACAAAGAGGCACGTGCGTGGAAAACCGTTCACCGCCTCTTAGTTACGCTATGATTTTTTTCGCAATTCGAAAACATCGTCAAATAGCCGCGGGAAGCCGAGTCGCCGGCGGACGACGGGTTAATTAGACGATTAATGAGTATAATAAACTAAGGTGTACACGGCGGAAGAGCTCAACGAGGGCATCTGACCCTTAACTGAATCTAGTACCAGGCGGCTTTTAGAATAGTTTAACTTTTAAAAAACACGTGTATGAGTGGCACCAAATCATTGATCAAAAAACCAAAATCTTGAAAACTTAAACCTACTCTCTATTTATGACTTATCTTTCAATTCTATTTAACTGACTACTGCTTCAGAATGAGGTTGCACTGATATCAACCGATAAAGTCTGGAATTCCTCAAGGGAGCATTCTTGGTTCCACCATGTTTACCATTTTTACTACTGCCTTTTTTGCACACCGCATTACATCATTACCACTCATGCTGATGATATCGCAAGTTTACTTCTAATCTGAATCCTATATAACCTTGTACGTTTTACAACACCTTGAGCTTGACTGGTGGAAAAAATGGAGCATATTACCGAATTAGGAAAATGTACACTGTACATCGACAATAAAGAGATGCTGACTCCACTCAAGTCAGATACTTGTGACTGTACCCAGACAGTGGACGTATACAAGAAACTTCCAACATCCAATGCCACCTTTTGACTGGTGGAAAAAGTGGAGGAAGAGACTGAATGAGGAAAATGTGCATTTACACTGACTTCCAAAGTCAGATACTTAAGACTGTAGCTACACAATACAACTGTGGACAGCAATGGAACTGGAATCCCATCCAATCTCCAATGCATCCAATTCTTCCCATTAAAAGTTTGAAATTGAACGCTGAGTAAAAAAGGTCCTATAAACCTGGGCCTGGAAAGCCTTCAGAAAAAAAATCTTATTTGTAAAAATAGTAAGAACCGCTACTACTACCGCCTTGCTACCTTCTTGAGTTCCAGATCCATCTGTGTACCAGAAGATGGTGCCATTCTTAAAGGAAATGTTTTTCTCTTTTTCCCATTCCTTTTCCGAACTTAGTTTTATTTGGAAATTTCGGAAGTTAAGGGTATAGTCATCTCCTTTTACCCGGGATGAACTTACGAACTTACCATCTGTTCGATCTTTCATCAGTTTGCCACATTATTATCACCGTCACACATATTACAACTGAACGTACACTAACCGACTCGATTGAGTGTCGATGGGGTACTCAATATTCCACCAATCCTTTTCACATTCACGCTTATAAATACATTCCCACGAAATGTTTCACATAAAATATAACAATCAATGTTTTTATATAAATTATAATGAAATTAACTACAATATATATTGTATGAATTTGTTTTTAGGTTTATCGGGTAGCGGCGGGATCATGGACAGTCTGACGTTAGGAAACACCTCGACTCAGGTTTCACGCGGAGACTGCATTTGGAGGAGAGGAAACGATCGCGACCCATGCCCCGACCCGGACGTTAACTACTATCTCTACACACCTGAGTAAGTTCTGTATCTTTGTTAAATTGCATTCAAGATAGAAAAGAGACAAAAGAATTTCGGCCAACTTTTTTATCGGCCCCGTCGCGAGGAAAAGTCGACAAACCGAGGACGGAGATAAGAAGAGCAAACTTACACAACGCGATGAGTGTCACGCTCTTCTTTATTTGCAGATGCGATTAGAGGCTTGTTCATTCCAACGGTTATTCTCTCCTCGGTTTTGAGCAAATTGATGATTAAATCGCAACCGGTTACGCAAGGGTGCAGCAACGGTCAAAAATAGTCTCTGGTCCACATTTGGTGATAGGTGGAAAGTAAATTCGGATGATTCGCGCTTATCTATATGTCAACATCCAGGCACTGACCTACTCATAAAGTTGATTCCCAATTTTTTTTTATACCGATCCTCTAAAAAGTAGTATCATTGTTGTTTCTTTAGGCTCATCCTTCATAAACATGGTATTCAACTCTCGAGTTTAAGTTAAGCATTCAAACCATTATGAATTAGTTTGTTGTTATATTTCCTCTTATGGTCATTGATTTGCTATCTTGATTTCCAATTTTATTTATGGCGGTCCACTAAAAAATCTTGTCGTTTTATTGTCGTTATTTCTTGTAACGTGAATTTTGCTAGGTTAAACATCATTGTTTACTCTTTATAAAAATTTAAATTTAATTTAACTTAGTTGTGAGATTTTCTCTTGGGGGTCTGCTGGATGATGGAACTTATATTTGGTTGTTTACCAAAATTTTGCTTAATAAATCAACCATTGAAGATTGCGCGAAGCCGAAACGCGTCTGGCCTGTGATTGTTCGGTTAATTGCAATATTTTCTCTCGGGAAAACAGTAGTTTGATTTTCCGATCATTTATTCGGTCTAGCTGTACGGTTTTGGTGTGTCCTTCTCGAAAATTCTTGGTTAAATCAACCACTGGAGACTGAAGATGGCAAAAAGCCGAAAAGCGTCTGACAAAGCCTGTAGTTGCCTTTTTAATTGTGAGATTTTCTCTTGGGGTCTGCTGGCTGATAAACCTGATTTTTGGTCGTTTCCCATCTTTTTGGTTCACTTCCCCAAACTGTTATGGTGTTTCGCTTTTTGCGAGACTTCTTGGATAATCCAACCACTGAAGATAACGACGAAATGCGTCTGACAGAACCGGTAGTTTGGCTAGTTGCAAATTTTCTCGTGGGAAAACAGTAGTTTTCCGATCATTTTATTCGGCCTGTCTTTACGGCTTTGGTGTGTCCTCGAAAATTCTTGCTTAAACCAACCACTGGAGACTGAAGATGGCAAAAACCGAAAAGCGTCTGACAAAGCCTTTACTTGACTTTTTAATTGTGAGATTTTCTCTTGAGGAACCGTGTAATTATGTTTTCTGGTCATTTTATTCGACTGCTTTGTTTCTGAATCGTACCGAGTATCCCTGGATGGATTGAAAACAACCACTGAATTTGACAAAAAGCCGAAATCCTTCTGACAAAACATGCAGTTAATTGGTTACTTGTGAGATTTTCTCATGGGGTCTGCACGTTGATAAACGTTGGTCGTAATGTAACCTACTTCTGGACAGGCTACCAACACAGAACACCCAAATCTTCTAAAAAGACTGAAATTAAAATTACGCCACCTACTTCATTACAGCCTACTTGACCTGCGATCTTGACTATCAGGAATTAAAAAGATTTACGTACTAGAAATTTTGTGGTTCAACTAAAGCTACAGTATCTGTAGAATCCAGACACAACAATCCAAAATCCTCCGAAAAACAGTGAATCTTTACCTCTCCGACCTCAATAACCTTCGTTCATTACCTATCGAGAACAAGATACCATGTATCCATTAGATACCATATAGGTACTTCCTCTTTCATTCTTGTTCACTTCCAATAGATATTTTTTTATGATAGTTGATTTATTGCTCTTGATATAAACATGCTTCCTAGAAGACTAACCAAAATGATCATGAAGGACCAAGCTTAATTTATTTTCGAAGTAATTAAACTTCACGTTGCTGTAATTTATTACTAACCTATTATTTTTAGTATCATAAATCATTTTTATTGTAGGGCCCTTTTCAGCATTGGATCGGATAAAAAACCGTAAAGACTTTTTCGTTTTAAACACACGCTCTTTTTTTCTTCCTAGATAAGTACTTACACATATTATAACCTGCCTAGAAGTGATCAACGGATTTAAGAACAGTCTGACGTCACCCTGGCGCAACATTCAAATTTATGCTCCTACACTGTATTTCATGTTTACTTCAAACTTACGTGTCCGCGAGTACGACAAAAATCGCTTCAGTAAGGTCTCAATCGTACCTACCTCGTTGGCAGTCTGGTCATTTTCATTAATTTAAATGATAATCATGTTTTTATACTTATATTAAATCACTTTATGGTGATTTTTCTTTTCTTTTTATAATTTAGATATGAAAGACTAATTTTATAAGATCTCAGCCCTTGTATTTGGTTATATAAAGAGCAATAAGAAAATCAATACATTTTTTAATGCACTTTAAGTATATTTGTCACGCTCACGGGGTAATAAAATTAAAATTAGTTCTGGCAATTTACAATTTTCGAGACGGCGGTGAAAGTTCAGATTTTATAAGTGTTCCAGTTTTTTTTACTATTTAAGTATAATAGTAATATTTTAACAAAAAAATTCTAAGAGGGTTTATGTAAACAAACCAATAAATTAAATTTTGCATTATTGACGTCGTTGAGAAATCATTAGAATGTATTGATAAAATGATGACATGTTAATAAATTTTGGGCTGTACTTTTTCTTTTTCTGTAAAAAAACAATGTTTTTACATTCATCTGTGGTAACCTCAATGTTTATTATTTACATTATTCACTCTCTATAATTTACGTGATAATTTTTGTACTTAAGATATGTGAGATATTATTTTTTCTTTGATATTACAGCACTATTAATTGTTGCTTGCTAAGAAGAATTAGTATTAGTTCATCGTAAAATGATTTCGTTGTTTGTTTTTAAATTAGGATTGAAGGAGGGATTCCAAATACGAGAAATTCCAAAGAGGGCGTCCAACAGTTGCGTCACGGCATGTCGTCATGTTTCTCACGGGCGGTGAACTTGTGTTTTGCGCTTCTCCTATATTAAGTTTTCAAAAAAAAATTTTTTTTTTCGATATATGGGGCAACACTAATCTACTATCGAGAGACAACTATTAACAACGAAATTAGCCTCCACATGAGTTGACCGCAATATAGTCTGAGGTCGAATGAGTTAAGGTAAACCCAGAAAAAAAACCTTTTTTACGAGAGTTTTGCAAGAGGATGCAAGGATGTCAAGGCTGTGATTTTGATCACAATAAAAAATATGACCATTAGACCGGATATTATTGAAATGATGAAAAAGGAAGAGGATAATGCTCATTACTCTATTATAACACGAGTTAGTTAGGGCCTTATTTGCCTTTTTGAATTGTCATTAAATAAAATTAGTCAGAAATCGTGAGATGCGGTCTGGTGTGATGTAGGTTTCACAAAAACATTTTCTTTATCGTGCCAACGTTTCGATCTTTATTGAGATCATAATATAATGGTGGGATCAGGACAGTTGTTTTAGACCTACTGAGAAGAAATAAAAAATAAACCACAGCAAAAAAAAATAAAAATAAGCAACTTTTTTCTATTTTTTGAAATAAATAATACAGAATAAATTCCTTTTTTTTAATTAAAAATAAATAACACAAAATAAATACCTTTTCTATATTAAAAATGAATAATACCGATTAAAAGCTTTTTTAAAAATTAAAAATTAAAAATACTAAACCAATATTTTTTCTTCAACTAAAATTAATGACATTGAGCCGGCAATAATAAAGAAAATCAATTGACAGAAATAAAATAATGAAAATAAAAA